>NC_052109.1:2744467-2771782 GCF_012273895.1 Zerene cesonia
AAAATCGGATCATATCCTAACTCCACCCAAGCACAAATCTCCCAATTACCTGCAGGGCCGCAAACAGCAGCATCTCCTCCTCCGTGCAGTGCACCTCCTGGTTGAGTATCTGCCAGCGCGCCTGCTGGTACAGCTGGTTGAGTCGCGACGCGTCCTGGGCGCGCGGCGTCAGGTCGAAGAACGAGTAGAACTTGAAGCGCAGCTGCAGCGTGTCCCACTCGCGGACGTACTGCTCCATTATGGAGAGGGATGAGTCTAGCCAACTGGGAAGAAAATTATATGAATGATGTGAATTCTTTTATACGGGTATATCAATTGATACTCAATGTGGATTAATTTGGAAAATAGATATTTTTATAACTCAATCAAAAACAAATTAACAGAAATGCTAAGAGAGAAGTTACACGATTGGAGTATAATAAAACGAAGTTGCATAATTTTATAATTTTTGTTTCTCAAGTAGGATTCCATGGAAAATTGTCTTTGAAGTCTAATTTATATGATTCAATCCCAAGTTTATCATCTTTACTCACCCAACATTCATTCTAGCACGTTCCATCAAGGATTTGGGCGTGAGTAGCGTCTCACGCGACTGACTATCTGGTTCCAGCGGTGAATCAGCCAATGAAAGATCAGCTAGTGAGTCCAGCGCGTCCATGGAAGCGGCTCGTGGCGGGGTGCCGCAGTAGCCACCGTCGCTTGACCCGTCGCTTTGGGTGCTGTAAATGTGACCACCGTACCGCCGGAGCGTTCCATTCTAGGGAAGATAATGTTGAGTTGGCTTTTATTAACATAATGTTGACAAATATTTGTATACTTAAACAATATATTATGATGTAAACGGTCTAGATTGAAAAAAAAACATAGAATAATACGTAACTAACCT
Source organism: Zerene cesonia (assembly GCF_012273895.1). Classification (NCBI taxonomy): domain Eukaryota; kingdom Metazoa; phylum Arthropoda; class Insecta; order Lepidoptera; family Pieridae; genus Zerene; species Zerene cesonia. Next base: position 2,745,354 of record NC_052109.1, read on the forward strand.
GTTGTGAAGCTACTGGAGTAGCTGACAAAGACCTGGGTGGGGGCGGAGTTGCTGGACATGCCAAAGACCTATCAAGACTGTTCGAAGACCCTCTGGTTGCTGCTATAAACGTGTTTGTGTCTGGCGGTTGGGAAGCTTTGATTTTTTTCGCTTCTTTCAAGTTCTGGTAGTTTTGCTTTAGGTGAGATGGTTCGAGGGGATAACACAGTGATAGTTCTTCCGGATGCCTTATACCTGGATTTAAATTAAATAACTTTGAGCATTGGGACATAGTCAAGAAGTATTTCTGTTATATCTCATTCTCTAGTCTAATTTTAACAGAGCAAATTATTCATTTATAGGGTGTACCTTTGTACATCACTTTAAATCTATAGGAAGAACATCGTACATAATAGATACATCGTTAATTAAGATCGCCCTCCAATTCTGATCGTTTATTCATTACAACCAATGCATTTCCAGTAGATCAAATTGCCGCTTGCATGAGCCTATTAGCTTTATGGGAAAATAGTTCATAGCTTATAATCCCGTAGCGAAGTTACTTCAACCGGACTACTCTTATATTATGTTATTTTTTGTAATCCACACAGGAATACACGGAATATACGGAATCACATAGGGAAAATTTTAACTCACCTAAACTTTTGCACAACTGAACAACAGCACTGAAGGTGTCAATGGAGAAATCGATTTTGCAGTCAATGTATCTCAGGTCTGGTAACTGGATCCTTAGCGGTTTGTGCATGGGGGTGAAGTGTAGAGCCGCGTCCGCGTGCACCCCGTACTGGTCCAAGGTGTGCTTGGGCCGCGCGAGCCATTTGTTGCGCGTGGGCCACCAGAGGGCATGATCTGACCAGTCCTTTTTGAAATCTGAAATAGATGGTGTTTTAATTATGTATATGCTTTATTTTATTTGTTGTTGCTTTCTTTAGAATGTGTCAATAATAAATACTAGCTGTGACCCGCGGTTGAAACCGCGTAAGTCCGTATCCCGTAGGAATATCGGTATAAAAAGTGCCTATGTGTTATTTCAGTTGTCCAGCTATCTACGAAGCAAATTTTATTGCAAATTTCAATTTTTTTTAGTTTTTGCGTGAAAGAGTAACAGACGCACACATATGCATCCATCCTCACAAATAGATGTCAGGAAAAAAAACACGAATAAAACACGAATATGACATTTTCTAAAAAAGGTTCCTAGCTAGATCGATTTATCGCCCCCGAAACCTATATACTAAAGAATTGCTCGTTTAAAGGTATAAGATATACTTTACATTATGTTTTTTTTTTATTATACACTTTTCAAGAAAATAGTTATTATACACAATATGTTAGATAATAGAAACAATAATTGACAAAGATATATTAAACACCCATGAAACACCAATGAACAATGAAACAAACACGAAAATTATACGTGTTTAATACTTTAAAAGTGTATGCTGTTTTGGCATTTTTGATATCTCAGGGCAACCTATTAGGTATGTTATTGAAGAAAATGAAACTGCGCTACAGTGCAGGTACCAACAATACTCGCATATCAGAGAAAGTCAGGCCTCATCTTTACAGATTCATTCGCAGCGAGTACCGGCATGATAATCTCATTAGACACATGACACTAATGAAATTCCACATGGTCGTTCGTTCAATTCCACTCGCATATCCAATGTGGCCATAAGATGGTTGTACATATCTTAAAACGAGTAAAATAACAGTCATCCGGTCTCGGTCTGCGGGCACAAAACGAACAAAAAAGCAAACAGGCGATCAGATCTCAGGGGCCGTGACGTCACGAGGCAGTGCACATGATTTAGCAAGATGAACCAACACTCACAAAAAGCCCTCCTACGTGCTGCTCTGTAAGATCACATATAGGTATGAAGGGGTCAAAGTACATTGGCTATCTCTACATTCATTTTGCTTCCTTTGCATGAGTCAGTCAGTTTAAGCAGCGTCAAGCGGAATTCTAGTTCTAATAACATTTATAAGTGAATCACGACGCTTTACACCAAATATCTTTATTGTAACGGATCTCGCTCTAAGTACTGATTTAGTTCAGTTCGTTGACGCAATGTAGTGTACAATGTTGACACAGCTTGAGCGATAAAATAAACACTTAAAATGTTGTGACGGCCTTTTACCACATTATAATATGATATCTCGAGCTGGCCACAAAGAAGTACACTGCACACTCATCACCCAACTTTGACAAATATGAGTGTACGCAAGTAATATTGAACTTTTATTGACCTGTAAAATCTTTACGACTAGCGGCCGTTGATATTAAAAGATTTCCAACGCCATGACATTATGTAATGTGACAACTTGGTATATCTATACAAGTTAATAGGTTTTACGATCTCTTCGCCTCCGTTAGAATCGGATGCATATCTTACTGTTTTCGACATCTGCATACTAGAAACTGAGATTTACAGCCGGTAGGCGAACTAAAACTAATAACATTAAAAATGTATATTTAATTCGCAAGACTTTGAACACAGAACACAACAGAACACAGAACAGAACACAGTTTCAAATGTGAACGCAAAGTTTGAAATGTTTTTTAAAATCAGACCAAGATTATATCAGAATAAGATTATCAATGAAATGCCAAAAGATGCCATTCAATAGCTACCGTACGTTCGCTTATACGTATGTCCTGTAATGGCTTGGAATGACTAATATGTTGAAGCATAAAACATTAACAGACCGTAAATGAATCTCTATGAATATTACTATGAAATAATATCTATCTTCTTAGAACAATATGTCCAAAGATTCAAACTGTAGTCAAAAAACTCAGAGTATAGACATCTCACGTTACAAACAGACAACGCCACCGACCGTGAGCGGAGAGCGCATACGGACCGTGACTCACGGCTCGAAATATTGCGATTTTGTTAAATACCCGTAAGGTCACCAGAATCCGTGAAGGTCAATGTGATATAAACATTATTCGTCGGCGTTGCGCCCCACTTAATTGTGTTGTAGTCCATTGCGCATGTGGATTATTATGTGAACCATCACTCGAAAGCAGAGCGTATATACAATGTCACAGCACAAAATCGGCTTAGAGGTTTTTAACTCTATTTGAATACTAGACGCTCATCCCGGCTCCGCCCGAATATCAACATTCCTGTTTTATCCCAAGGGAGCATTTGGTCTTTGGATAAAAATTATCTTATCACCCAAGTCGGCTCATACCCTGTCTGTATACCAAATTTCATCAAAATCCAGTGAGCATGATTGACGGACAAACATTCAAACAAACATACTTTCGCATTTATAATATTAGTGCGAGTGTAATAGTGTGAGTGTGATAGTGCGCGTGTGAATGTGTGTGTGTGTGTGTATTACGTAGCTATGAAATAATTTTCACTATTTAACTCATCTCATACAAATACATTACACGCATTACAATGCAAGTGATATAAAACAGTAGAAAATAAGAAAACAATTGTCTGCATGACTGGTATTGAATACATTTGCATGTGGCGTCTGTCGTGTTAAGTAATCAGTTCCAGCTCTATAAATTTCCGTTTTCATTTGCGCTATAATCAAAATAATCAAATGTGGAATAACCATTCTACATACATAGGAAACGTTTGAAATTAATGTTCAAAAAACTTTAAAATGAATCTCTATCTATAGCACGTATCGTGATCGTATCGTAACGTATACTTTTATCGTTTGTACTTTGGAAATAAGGAGTCACTGATTTATCCTATCCTTCCTACTAATATTATAAATGCGAAAGTTGTGAGGATGGATGTATGTGTATGTTTGTTACTCTTTTACGCATAAACTACTGAACTGATTACAATGAAATTTGGTACGTAGATAGGTAAACAGCTGGAATAACACACAGGCAACTTTTTATCCCGATATTCCTACGGGATACAGACTTACGCGGGTGAAACCACGAGGCAAAACTAGTGTGTTATAATAGTACAAGCACAGTACTTGTTAGATTTCACGGAGGGAAATGCTATACTAATAAGAAATATATGAAAGATAAAATACACACAGGACACAGAAAAAAGCAGAAGCTATGAATTTTAATAACAACGATGATAATGTGTATCGAATATGCTTAATATGATACAGTGAGACCTATACTTGTAATTATAGTAAAAGTATTTTTTTACCATATTTCTCTTCTTTAGTTAATTAGACCTTCCTGTTTGTGCTTGATATTCAACACAGGCACAAAACAAGCGCATACACGGAATGCATTGTAAATACAAACAATAATGCTGTATTACAATCATTTATACAGTGCTGATTGACACGAGGCGCATGAATACCTTGCATTCCAAGGAAAAAACCACAACCAAGCGGAACATGATATTTTACATACCTATATGCGATTAGATATTCTATACTAAATATAATAGATAACGAGGCGGCTTACCTACTCGGGGGAGACAGTATCGAGATCTAATATAATCAACTTAGAATCGATTAAAAACTGATAATTGGTATTATTAAAAACTATGACAACGCAGATGTAGTGTGATTAAAAATGAAATATTTGTCGATGGAAAATTAATACTATTTTTTATGACATAACGAACAACTGAATTGTTGCCCATTAAAATTAGCAGAGGTAGAGCCGCTTCAATTGCTACCGGCTTCTAACGAAGAGAGGATACAAAAAGGGAAGGGAAAGAATCAGGGAAAGGACTTGAGAAGGGTGCGATAAAGTATACATACCTCCGGCTCCCCCACTTACCGAACGAAACACAGTAGCATGCTACTATTTTAGGCCGATCTTTGGAGGGGCTGTGGTAGCTTCCCCCGTGTGAGCTGGTTCATTTCGTGTCGAAGCGTACTCGGCTCTCAAACTCTACTTAGTACTACTATTACGATGTACGTTAAAAAATCGAATTAGTTGCAAAGTAATCAAAACAAGATCGAGGTCAAATCAAATTCAAAATTAAATACAAAATCAAGAAATCAAATCCGTTGGGGCCCTTGCTATAAACTCAAACGATAAAGCAAAGATGAAGGGTTCAATGAATACGTCACTCTCGAAGTATTTTAATTGGCGCATACATTAATCAACAATACAGGAGTTGAGATTAATTAATTATTCGAGCTGGCTATGAGTTATTTCTTATATGGACTCACGTTCAATGCCGTGGTGCCAACACTGACAATTATGGGGTCTTACTAGATTCAGTTCCATGCATATATATCCGACTTAAATAGATACATGGCAACAAAGAATCGATATATAGTAACGTTCTCGGAATTTATCGGAAACCAGACGTCCACCTTAACATTTTTTATCGCCGACTCTAGGCATAAACCATATACATACATTGTCACTGGTGGGTATGTGTGATAAAATTTTGCAATACTACAAAATTTATTTATGCGAAGCTTACACAAAATATCCTGTACATGAAGGTCAACACATTATTGGTACAATTCAAATTAACGATATGTACTTGCATTTTGTTATCTTTCCTCAATATGATTGTATAAGCCAACGGACAGATAGGTATCCACCATTACACATAATGTCAACAATGCCACATACAAAAAATGGTACTGGATCTTAAGAATTTGCCCAACGATTAAACCGTGAAAACACGAACAAAAACGAACGAGCAACACAAATATGTATGGGTATCAAAGAACTTTCCAGACGCGACGCACTTCACGAAAGTGCAGCTCCAACCGTGACACAAATATAATGCTATAACAATTTACAGGCTAACATTTACATTTCGACGGTTGTCTAGCACACTGCACAATACACTGCACAATGCACTGCACATACACTGTACAGTAAACAGTGGGTAATTAAACGAAACCGTTATCTGTGCAAGTAAATAAACCTTATACCACTCGTTAAACAGAGGCAACACACGCTTCCACTTTCACGGTACTGTTTACATTGGTTATTTCATTCAATTTCCCATTATTTAAATTAACACTGGGATATGATATGAGACAAATAGTATTTTTTCGTAGATGCATCAAATACCATACATACTAATTCTAGAATTAGAATAATATGCAAAAGTTGAATAAGACTGAACAAATTAAATTTCATATATTATATTTTTTAAGAAAACAAGAATTGGTACTATGCTCTTGTATTATACTCCTCTTTCGTCAGATATAATCACGGTAGATATCGGAAACGGAAAGTGTAAAATCGACTCAAACTGAGTATTGAATATGCATGTTTTAAAATATTTGTAGCTATACTGGGAGGAGAAGACAACAGACTCGAAAACACTGCAATACTAGTAGCTCATGACTATATTTTGAATCGAAATTGTAGGATCAACATAAATAAAAAACTCACACAAATTATTTAGTACAAAAAACAAATTAGTTTACAGAATAATTCTGTCCACAAACCTCGAAAAGAGAGTGTGGCACCGGCGCAGTAAATATATATATTTTACAGCGCAATCGTCAATAAGAGTTAGAGAACCTAACAACATATGTACATTGTACGGGAAGTTCTGTATAAAACAATGAAAACGAATAATAATGTTTTCTGGCTAAACTTTTGAATAACTTGAATTGATTTTTGGTATGCCATTATGTATAAGTAGAGTATTTATGTACTATCATCTCCATCCAGTAGAAGCTGATCAGCGATCAAAATCTCTCCTTTAATCATATGGTACAAACAAATCTTATCTAGACATCCTTCCGAGTGACATCAAATGAAACGTAGGTACCTACTTGATAAGTAAGAAAGTTCTTCAATCCCACACGAGATATTCAAACCGCATTAACCACGACCAATTAAGGTCTCAAAACAGAGCTCCGTTAGTAGTACAATGGTAGTATTCCGAACAGCTGTCCTTTTAAGATGAAAAATTTATCGGTGACATAAGCGGCGCGTGGGCGCAATAGATCTGATCTCCGCCCACCGCTTCCGTCGCGGAGGCGGTCTACCACCTGATGGCTGTGAAGCAATCTTTGGGCAGAGGTTAGAAATTATTTATAGCTACGGGAAGCCGCGGGGCTTCCTTCTAGTTACGGTTATCTGGATCAGCTTTATGGGATAGGATGGATAAAAATATCCAAAGGCTTTAATTGTATGAAAGGATTGAAATCTCAGGTAAACCAAGGACCTGGCTTCAAAGGTGAAATGTTTGTCTATCATAATATGATGATAACTTTGATTGGATGTATATTTTTACAGTTCACATATTATATACTCGTATATTGAAAAGGATTATTATTTATCATTATGCATAAACATATGCATGCAGTATAAAAGGATTTGTCGAGAAGTAATAAACAACAAGGACAAATCTTATAATGTACGTTTATTATGACATAACCAAACGAATTCAATAAACATCAAGCCAATTTGTGCTTATAAACGGGTGTAACCGTGAGCGTTATTCATTGTTTCATTTAGATAACGCGACCTTTAGTCATCCCTGACCATTTTATCTAGTTTGTAAATGCAACAGCCTGTTCTGTATATACTGCATGTACAAACATATCATGTAATAAAAATTATACCAAATAATATTTTATGCATCAAAATATTTTTTTCTTGTGAATCATTCAATTAATCAATCAATAATATTATAAATGTGAAACTTCGTTTGATTGGATTTTCTCTGTCAATCAGGCTGTAACTACTGAACAGATTTTGATAAATTTGGTACACAGGCAGAGTATTAGCTGACTTGGGTGATAGGATACTTTTTATCCCGATTAAATGCTCCCTTGGTATTACTAAATCATTTGTAAATGTCCTAATTGCACGCGAAAGTAGTAAAATATAAAAAAAAAACAATAAACTGACATACGTCATAAATTAATTACAATAACGTTGTTGCCGATTGTTGACGTAGGAGTAACGTAAATTTGGATGGAAATTAAAACATAAAACAAAATTTTACGGCAATTTAAATAACGGAGATTCACTTTATTACCTTTAGATAAGGGCCACACATTAAGCTGTAAATTGATAATCCCTACACTAAAGACAAATCGGAAACCAAAAGCCATAAAATCGATTCAAATCTTCCAACGATCAGGCAAGGTAATCTCTACTATGCCGAAGCAACAACAGATAAATCGAAAGTGAGCCCTATCTCAGAGGCGAAAGACATAAAGTTAAAGGCATAGACTCAGATATAATCGAACTACTTAACCAAGATAGAGATAATAAATTTGGAATTTTATTGCGTCGATTACAGATAAAATGTTGGATGCGGCTGTAGCAATCTCAGAGGGAACTGTCAACGTGACCAGTCCACAGATTGTTATTAATATATCCGAAAGGGATAGTGTGAGATCATGTCCATTAAAGCCACATTGAATTGTATTTCGCAGCTCTATTTTACCTTCGAATGTGATTATGTTTAGCCCACGACCAATCCTTTTATGTTTCATGTCCATGCATACCACATAACTCGAATGATTGCTGCGCCTACTACATTCGAATACAACTCAGTGAAGCGATATGCAGAGTGTTACCGATATAAACTATGGCGTTTCCTAGTACATTTAGTAACATTAAAATTTAGTTACTCAAAAGATGAGTGTTTTTCATTTATTCAGAAGTACTTTTTGTAGTTTCATTTGTTTAGAAATACAATTAATAGGTTAATATGAGCTCTTTATATTTCTCTTATCGCAAGTTTATATTAAAACACATAAGCCGCTTTATAATAACAATATTGTAATTTATGTCGTAATTAACTTGTATGGAACAATCGGACATACGTGTACGTGTGTCGAAACGGAAAACCAATTATTTATTATATATTTTACATACATTAGTCAACTAATTAACGTATTAATGCTTCTATTAATAACAACACACGCAATAACAAGCATAACTTAACCATCGGATGATTGCATTTTCGAAAATCAAATTTTGCTCAAAAATAACTTTAAAGGATTACTTCAAACGATGCACAGAGACAGTTTTTTTTTTATAGATATAAATCTGATTCCATTAGGAACAACGGTTCCATTGATAGTAAAACATCTGTCCGTAGTAAAGAACAGCTAATAAGATCCAAGATTAGATAATAAACCAGTACAAGCTCTATATTTTGGGCTGATCAACTGAGACAAAACAAAAACTGAGAAATAAGGTCAGGAAAATATCATGTCCACTGCCGGTTTTGTAGGTGTTTACGTTACCAATGTCATTTCTGGAAATGCAGCTTACCTTTACCTGGAACAAAAACAAATATATTAATATAACATTTAAACAATACGAGTAATTTCCGTAATCGCCCACTCCCAACAGTGGGCGATGAGTGAAAGTATGACACGAAGTGATCATTAAGTATTCCATGAAGTATCTATTGCATATGTAATACTATTTAGATAATTAGCAGGTCGCGTGTATTTCGAAAGAAATAACCGCAATCTTGAATGCAACATTTCATCAAGTTAGTAGTTATATAGGAAAGGCATAGCTTCAATTTAGTATATCATTATTTCCAACAAGTTTTTGATAAGCCTATAAAACATATAACATTATGAATTCAATTAAGGTTTTAAGTTAACGTGTATTTTGTAATCCTATTCATCATCTCAAGATCAGTGACCGTGTAGCTATTTAGACAAATTATATAGTCTGCAGCCGCTTCAATTAACAATTCTAGAGCAATTATCAATTGAGGCGCAATGTATTGAAGCCTGTTATTAGCAAGGCGAAGCTAAATAATCATCCCCATCGAAGCCCCAAAAATTCACGTGAAACACCACAACAAACGGTTAAATAAGTCTGAAGTCATTGAACCAAATCAGATTTGGAACACTTTGTTTATAAGATGCTTTACAGTCTGATAAAGGATGCGTTAAAGAATCTCGGTCAAGTAAACGTTTGTCCGATAAGGTGATGAGAGTAGCGCAGCGAATTTCTCGCGTTTTTGGGTAACTTTATCTCATTTTTTCACACGTTCGAATGTTGCAACATTTACTTCGCAGATTATATCGCTATCTGAGCCAACTCGCCTGTCAGTAATTTAGATCGGTTGGAACATCGTTTTCAAACTAGCGCGAGTGATGGCCGTCATCATCCACTTAGCACATAGCAAACCGTCGTTGCAGTCAATCAAATTGTTAACTTATGTCTAGCTACTTACAAACTATTTATAACCACCTCAAAACCGTCAATATAAGAGAAAGTAAGGCGTCAAAAGCATTTATTTCTTCTAAGAGTATTTATTATGTCTCTCGCCTTTTATTAAAAACCTTTCACTTATAATGGGTGGGTTTGAAGATAATAAAGGTGCGTTTATTCACGGTATGGTAAATTAATCATAAGTTTGTAATAATAGATGTAATGTTAGGGACTTTATCTCAAATAATTATTTTAGCGTTCACATTATCATATATCAAAAGCAGCGCATGAAAGGCATGTGAATCTAAGTGCACTCAATCAACTTACCATACATTGACGTCACATTCAATATGGTAACCAGCTGTTACGACAGCTGCCATTATGATTCTTTGAACATACGCAAATTGATAATGTATGTAATCTAAGCGGTGGAATGGACATCGCAAATTGCAATTAGAAATCGGGTTCCCTTCTTTCACAGTGCGTTTTTATATTCTTCAACAACTGTAATCAAATATCGGAATCTCGTTGGGAAAACAAGAGTTTTTGCGATGAAAAAACAACTTTCGAATGAGGGGTACTTTAAGACTATTATAGAGCTAGGAGTGTGGTAGGTTGAGTACCTGATAGTTTCACATGCATCAATTAAGCTGTATGAGGTATTCGTGTCGTTTTCTCCTATTGATTGACTTTGCTCAGCGTTAAGACCTTTCCCACCTGTAGACTTGACATGGCCATAAAATACATGTACCTTTACTGAGAACTAATTCTACTTTATATTCTGTGTTACAATGTAATGAAATAAATATATATCGTAAGCTACAATTGAAAGAGTTGGTAAACCAATTTAACAATGGGGGCACGGCACTCAAAAACAGTTATTAAATAATGTGCATAACGAATGCATAATAAATAACTGATGTCGAAAATAAGGACAACCTAATGATCGGGTCTCGAAAAGACAACATGCTTTAATTGGCCCAGTTTGAGGGCGACGAAATTCTTAAATATGAACATTTATTTAATAAAAAAAATTTAGGTTTTGGGGATCATTATGATGGGACTAATGATATTTCTAAGAATCATTAAATATCGAAATAGGTAACTGCGAAAACATTCGAGTCGAAAGTCGATGCGTCATTGCTTTTTTTGTAATTATCGTATAAATGTATCTGCTTTAAGCGATCATGACGCAGTTTTGTAGTTATAGAGGTTAACATGGGCCAAAACGAGGCTCACGATGGACCGTGACCCAGATTACGTATTTGTGCAGGAGAATCAAGTCGGTGACCACAGCGGAAAAAATAAATCAAAGATCTTACGCTGCACGGCAAGGACATCTTTCTTGAAATGTATGATTTCAGAGGAACAAATTGTGGCTTTTTATATGATATCAGTGAAAATTTTGGGATTTCATATGTAGGATTTACCCGAATGAGAATAAGAAAATGTCACAATGATGTTGGCGGTAAAGTTTTAATGGTTGTTATTTAGAAAATTACCTTTTAAAATATAGTGTTTAAAATAAACCTAAAGACAAAATTTTATTTAAACGAATAAAATGTATGAACGTTAACAGTTTCATTAAGTTCTTTGACTAATTTGGAACTAGCAGTGCGCCTCGGCTTCGCTCTGTTTCAGTTTTACGCTTAGAAATACATTCGGAGATCCATTTTTATTTATATGTATGTATGTTTATATTTTAAAGTCATCTTCGATAAACCAGCCAGTTTAATATTTAATTCACATGACCACATCGTGTCGCGGCATTCTAACATCTTGTTAATGTGTTTCTGTAATGACATTTTAAATTAAAACCTCGCAGTAACATCGTGACAGACGGTGTGGTCAATGTCATCATGAATTGAAACGGTTTGAAGCGACTATATTTATAGGCGTGTTATAGCGTCACCTCTGTTACATCATTATGCTTGGGCGAGTCGTGTTTTTTGTTTGCTGTGCCATAATGGCTGTATTAATTTATGGACACGCAAACCAAAGAGGCAATGTTAAGGCTTGGATACTTGTTACTCTATTATTACAATACACGTTATAGCTATTATCTTATTTAAGATTAGCTAGAGATAAGTTACACCTAAGGCGGAGAGCAACCTTTCACATTTTTAAATTATACTTTCTGGTTAAATGGCCACGTTCACGCAATCGGATTACTTGCTTCATCGTTCTTCGTTTTCTATTAAGTTCGTCTCGAAATCTTCGTCTATTACTGCAGCCATAGTGATCGATGATATAAAGTCAACAGAAAAATTACCAACAATGTGAGGGCGTGGAAGTTCTGCCGCGTTATCCGATTCTGTCGCTTTTTGCATTAACTAAGATTGATGTTTTGCATCCGCTCTTAGTGAGTTGGCTTTTTATTAAATTGGCGTACCTTACGTAACACATTATACGGGATTCGTTCCATAAGCCATAAAATATGATCGATTAACAGTATAATGAGCTACTGGCTGCGCAATTTATTAATTTCATCACATCCTGTTTTATAAGGAGAGAAAGGTGTGTACAAGATATAATATAATGATAAGAAATTAATCTATAATTCAACGGATACTCTCTTTTTATGAATATATTTTTAAGCAATAAAAATATTTGATCACTAATTCACTTTCGCAGAAATAGTATCAAACTTTAGTGTCATAATTTAGATGTGCTAGTTTAATTATTGCAGTAAGGCAAATGTTCAATTGAAACAAAGAGGTCAGACTCACATTTATTCAATTTAAATTAATGATTGAGTAACATTATGTTATATTAACGTTTAAAAAATAACGCTTTAAATAACGGATTACTTAAATAACTGTTTCAATTGGTTTAATATTCATCGACAGAGCCTTCCTTTGATTTCACTATCGAACTATACGAACTAAATATTTACATATAAAGAAGTTAATGTTTAAATTAAATAAATAAATTAATTAACGAGATAAACATTAAATACAATGTAATATGTAATCAGTATCGCCTTGCTAAAGGAAATCCTATAGGAAGTTGAGCACACCCATAAACAGCGTCGGATAGGTTATCGTTTGCGTACTGCATATGCATAGATTAATAAATTCGTATCATTATAATTCCCCCAAGTGAATAGGCACTACAAATCGGCGCCATATTTACGCGAGCGGCGCGTGCGCAGAACGGATACACTCCGTATAAATAGATGCTTGTCTATTTTAGTCGGACGGAGCGCCACAGGGCGGCCATGTGCCACTAAAGATGATGTCTGGGATCCCATTTGTTTGATTAAATTCTAGAGCAATGACTCGTTTATATGCCCTTAATGCAGTGTTTGGTTTGCAAGATTGATTAGAACATACTTTGATCTGGTCTCATATTCAAAATCAATCTTTGATTGGTAAATTCATGTTGAAGTGTTAATTTAGATGTGTATAAAATTTTCAATTGAGTATAAGGTAGATGATGATGATGAAGATATTAATGAAATTTCGAACGAATATATTGATAAAATCAAAAGCTTTCAAAGAATCTCTTGAGCCTTGTTTAACTTTATGTCTTTACTTCTATAGAACCAAAATGTATTTCATCAAACATTTACTCAATATAATGCATACATTTTTCACAGTTATCTTTCTAGATAACTGTGAAAAATGTACAATATTCTTATTGTAGAACAAAAAACTGCGTATTTGAACAAATGGTCATCAACAGTAAAGGTGGATTACCTTCACAAAACTCGAGTGTCTTATTTAAACAGTTATGAAGAAATCCAATAAGAAAAATGTACATGATGTCTCACAGATGTACCCGTATTGTGATACCTCTATATTGGTTGAGGTTAAATAAATTCGCTACCTACTATTTATCCGACAAATATTTCAAACAAAACACGATCCATGTCACAGTACACCCAGACAAGGTCAGGGGCTCGCAGTTGTTTAGATTACAAATATTTATCTCTCCACTTAGACAGAAACGCATTTCGCGTGGGAACCAACACTCGTAGTTATCGGCTGATGGAAATCCTTATTTCCCACGACGTAAAGGTGAAAATTAATGTATTATAAGCTTCATTACAAGTCGTTTATTAATACTGTAAGCGAAGCGATAAATTTTCTATAGAATTTTTTTTAAGTTACCGAAAAAGCAAACATCAAATACTTAAAGAACGAGGTAGCAGTAAATATTGCTTTAACACACAATCATTGGGCAAACCATTTTTCCGGGTAGCTATTACTATTCTGTCAAATATTTCTGTACGAAACAATAAGGACAACCTAGTTGTTTTTCAAAGCTGTTATTTTAAGGATAATAAATAGCGCGAATGCGGGTGGTCACGTAGGTAAAAGGATTGTATTCGATTCAATTTAAAATGCAGCTCGAGCTTATTACAAGAATGACTTGCTCTTCTCTTCATAATGGCACTTGGTAAGTGCAGTCAAGTGTAACTTGTCAAGATTAGACACACTCGCATATTTCACTATTTATTTTTACTAAAAAAAGTCGAACAGAAAGGTTCCAATAATAATACTTTAAAAAAATAAGTCGTATCACACTAAAACATATGTCATACGAACATTGAGGGTATTTAAATCTCTCAGATCAATGACCTTTTCACATCGACCCCTCTGTCTCAAGCGGGACTTTGCAGATTATAAGAGGACCGGATTTTAAGACTACATTTTATATTTGTATTTTGGAGCAATTATATAGGCAATCTAATTAAAAGATTTATCGTGAATGAAATTAAACAATTCAGAGTTTCTTTAAATTTAGATATACCTAGCTGTTTAATGTACTTATAATAAAGTAATTAACATTAAAAAATAAGAGCACTCACTTTATGAGTTTAAAAAGATAAAACAAATATCAATACTTGTAACGCAAACGAGTAAAAAGCGTCGAATTTTTTACATTTGTACGTGACTTCACTCCATTACGCAAGTATGAAAAACAAATTTATTCTACGTTTCAAAATGTACATAAAACGCCTCTCTTTACATTGTAAAGAGGTCAGAACGGGCACCTTTTGTGTGCCCTTTCATAAACATTTTGACATTTCTATAACTGTCTATCTCATCTTACAATTCCAGGAATTATATCGCGTTCAAACAATGTATAATTAATCAAAGCAACAGCCAGAGAATTTCAAGATAACTATTTAAACTACCAAAAACAAACACAGTCGCCATAATAATCCATTAAGTACCTAGTTTATTTCGAATATTAATAAACGCGTTCCACAATGTTCTAGAAATAGTGATCAAACTTACTATTTATACTCAATTCCTATTCAACACAGGATTAACATAAAAAATATTATTCTCCGTCATCTTACACTTCTACATAATCACACTTCAAATCAGATAAGTCAATAACGAATAATCGTATTCAATTATCCTTTACAGTTCTCACCATCAAAATAATATGCCATAACAATAAATCAATTCGTACACAGAAAATGAGTTCTCAGTAATTAATGCCTAAAGCTTTACAAACTTGCTCCTACGATAAATACGGTAAGAATAGAAACGGTTATTTGTTGTCGTAATCCAAGTTACGAAATACGACAGGCACCACATCGAAATGTGTTGGCGTACGTACACGTAAAACTGGAGCATCGACATCTGGTGAGAAAAACAAGTCATAACCAGGATGTTCCAGGTTGAAATTTTTAATGATGCTTGTAACCTGGCGCTGGTTGTAATTAAAGTACCATGTAAGATCATAAATTATGTATTAATAAATGACTCATAGCTGAAGTAAGGGCGAATAGGATGGCAATTTATTTTACCCAAAAAAAGCTTAAATAAATAGAAAAGCGCAAATCATTGTCATGCATTTAAACTAAAATCTTAATCAGATTAAGTTGGAATAACTAATACAGACATAAAAAGGGTTCATCAAATTTGATGTGACAGAGTAGTAGAAGAGGACTATCATTTGCATCAATAGTGCAATTATTTAAAAATAAATGTTTAATGTACAAACAAATAAATCTGGTGGTACAAAATTCTTCGGATCATGTTAAATCCAATTAACCATTTATTCGCAATAACTGTATACATAGCACCGAAATATGTTCAGATGTCAAGGTTATTCTCCTATAATATGATAATTATGCTTTAATAGTTTGAATTATAATACATATTAATATATTATACCGCATAAAGTGTAAGACATATTTTCCTTGTACAAGTTAATATTCCTCGTAAATAGTTACTTCATCTCAGAAGGCAAAACCATACATTGACGTAATAAAGTACAATTATTCATATGATTAATTATTTATGATTAATACAACAAATGCTGTTCACGTCAGTGACATTGGAGCTATACGAAACAGTAGACGAGGGTAAGTAATTCAATTCTTGATAACATAATGGTCAGGATAATGAAGGGTATAAAGAGGATGTATTCAACAAGAAAACGTTAAAGGCAGAATTACGAACAAAGAACTTGTGCAGAAAACAATTGCGTTTAATGGATCGGTAAATAAAAGGAGTGGCTGTGATGACGGACCTTGACCTGATAAAGTAAATAACGTAGTGTGAAGTTAAGAGACCACAGTTAAACAATGAAAAATATATTAAGAACGCACTTTTTGTTTCAATACAAAAATACATAAATTTGCTATAACAGACATTGCATACGAATCAATGGATAAAGACAGCAACACTTTAAAAAAAAACCCTTAGTAACATGTAAATGTTATTTTACGATCTATCGAGAAAACTCAAGTTAACTTTCTTTAAATATTTCTTAACTATACTTGACTATGACGTTGATCGTTGTAAAGCATTCGATAGTTTCATTATCTTTATCGATATGACAATATCTGGTGGCTAAAAATATGTTGTGGTTTTACAGTAATGCGATAAGTGTTAAATAACATCAATACATGTAGCTTGATTAATTTATCAAAATATACAATACGATTGAGACAATTTGAAATACATTATGCTCAATCATTTCACGCAAAAAGATTCAAGTTTAATTGTTATTATATCATTAACTACTACGTGGTCAAGCCACAAACACCATATTGTTTCTAACAGAATTTCTACGTAACCCACTCGGGTGAAGTCAGGGGAATATAAATAGATTTTTGAATTGGAACGAGTCGAGTTTGAATTTTCACGCCGCGATTTATGACTGTAACACCAAAATAAATATTATGAGCCATAAGCCTACCGTGAAACCAGTACAAAGCAACTTTAAAACCATTAAAACTGTGATTAGTACTTTTTCTAGTCGCGTTCATATTTTCTTATCTTGTTATAGTAGTTTGACTGCCAACATCTATAGATCACAAATTATATGTAAATACAGGTTTAATTTTATTAGTCCCAAAACAGATGTCAATATTACATTGAACATATCCGTGCGAAGGTGGCCAACCCGATCACCTTCTTCTTACTACGTTTTCCAATCCGTACAGTGACGTCATTGATGGTAGAGCAGAAAAACCGGTCCGCATCATGCGTGACCGCTGTAGTCATCCGCGATCCTGAATCATCCATGTGTATTGTGGTTAACGACTCATGTAGTATTCAATACATATAGGATATATATTGAAAGACACAGGCTATTACATTTGTACACGATTAAATAACTTAAGAACAGTTAGGCACTTCATTATAGCACATGTATTTGTAAAACCTGATTTTAGAAAGATCAAAATCATCAGCAGCATCGTAATAAACAACAGGTGACGTGATATTGATGAACCTTATTAAGATGATATCATAAATCAAGTGTGGAATGCAACATTAATTTAATACCAGACGCTGCTGATATTATCATGTACATAAACATAATTTGTTATGTGTTAGGAAACATGGAGCAAGTGTACTAAATAACAGGCCATTTGAAATTATAAATAACGAATAAGGCAACGCGGGACATAGCAAGTGACAATTATCATCTTGAATAATTGCATATAATTGCATTTGCTGCAGAGGATAATATTTACTTCATCCATAAATAATCTTGCTTGACTCTTACGCCTTTTTATTTATTAAGGCTATTAGACTTTCTCAAAAAGTCACACGACAGGAAATGAGAATTTCTGGAACGGTTAATTAAAAAAAAAATCAATATACCACACAGTCTCACAATTACGTAAATATATTAATATAAGAAGGTTTAGTGACATCCAAACTCTCGTGGTCTCCAAACTCGCAATAGTCACAATTGAGTTTAAAAATACAGGAAGCCATTAGCGAATTCTACGAACGAATGTAGTGTTTTACTGAGTCAGAGACAAATCTGTGAATAATGCTGAGAGTTCTTGCCGCACAAAAGGCTTAAAATGGTCAGACATTCGCGCATAAGAAGCAATTAGTTGGCTAGGTGGAGGGAAAGGGGGCGGAATGCGCGCGGCGCGACCGTTAGTGTCCGGCAACCAGCCCTAGTTGGTGACCCTCCTTCCACGCTGCATCTCGATCTTGTATACAATTGTTCTAATATTTACTTTCCGGTTATTTTATAAGTCAGTATAATAGTTACAGATACAAAATTACGGTCAATCTAAAGTGCTTAAACTTATGCAAGAGACTGCTGTTGTACCAATTATATTGTCATTATATTTATTAAGGCTACAAACCAGTATGGGGCAACTCTGATAGCATGTGAAAACACGACATGTACCTATATTGTCTAGATAAAATCCATTACAATGACCGAATTTATCTAACACCCGATAATGCGGGCTCTTAATAACATTTATCCATGACAGGTACGTGGGTACATGTTGGATGGGTTTTATCGTAACCGTTGTTAGATAAGTCACATATTACCTTTTGTGCTTTACATCAGCTAATAAAAACGATACTTAACTTAGATACTTAGATGTGTATATCTTTACGACAACAGTGCAAATAATGTTACAGAAAATATTGGCCATTAAGGCCATTCAAACTTTTAACTTTTCTTTATTTGACGTGCAAGGAAGTAAAATGTTAAAACATCATCTTCTTATGAATAAGGCTTCAGGACAAAAATTAAATTATCATACATATATCCTTTTTGGCTTAATGCATATTAAATTTCCAACCCAAATTACAGTCAAAACAAACGATCGTTTGTCTAACAGCTCAACCAACAAAATATTTACTCGTATCAATACTTTGAACCCCTTATCTAACATTCCATTGTGCGTTTACAGTTATCAATCAAGTATTGTCATAAAATCGTCCTCCAATTCCCAGTAAGATAACTGTATGTCTCCGCTAAATTTAGCCAAGTCAACAACCTACAGCATACAGCATCTAGCGTTGGTCGTGTACCTCGTCAGCATAGGGGGACAATGAGCGGATGATAACGTTATCTAGTGGCGGAACGCCGGATATATATCATTCCACATAAATATCTCGCAGGCGCAGTATACTTGAAGAAAGCATTATTACAGTTTATTAATTTTATAGTGCATTCAACGTTGGCGTTTGAATTTCAGAGTAGGTCGTCTAATGTATTATTTGCAGTAACGATTTTTTTCTCAGTTTAATGCATTGCAATTCAGTTTAATTGCTCAGTACATATATATAAAAAGTATATGACATCAGGCAACAACGATTATATGAATTAGTAATAGACAAGTAATGCCAAGATTTTTAGGTGTAAAAATATCCAAATGAAGGTTATCATTGAAAATATCTATTCACAGTAGACACAAAGTAATCTAAATTAGGTTTGAAACAGTTATAACGATTGTAATATATAGATAACTCAATCTTGACACTAAAGTAGATGTTATGTAAACGTTCGTATCTTATCTAAAGCAATGCTCATATAATTGCTAAGACTAGACTTATTACTATATTCATGTACATTTTTTTGCAAAATAGATCGAGTACCTACATCTAACATATTTTCAATAATTGCATCTAATTTGTATTACTCGCAGCCAATTAGCTTAGTCAGCCGTTTAAGAGGCTAGTCACCTTATTACACGCCGCCGTTTAGTACCTACTCATGTAATATATACCTTTAAAAGTTGATTTGTTGAAAAAATAGCAGCGTATGTCTAAATCTTCAACGTTTTACATAAAAAAAAATTGTCTGAACGCGATCGCGAACGCGAAGTGATCAATTACTTAATAATTAATTCACTTTTGGATATGTACGTGGTCTCTGGGTGCCATAGGCTATAATACACGGGCAAAGCCGGGGCGGTCTGCTAGATTATTTTTATATTAGTATTGATATCATCAATTCGTCTTGTCATGTCAGGAATTAAATATATTGCATAATAACGGGAACTTATAAAAATTACTGATGAAGTCATCAGTAATTTTTTTAAACTTCCACATAATCTCATTTATTCTTTGCGAAATATATTCACATGTAAGATATTACGAGCAAACTTAACGAGGCAAATAACCAATTACTTATCGTCAGACCTCTGGCTATGCCCATACAAGAGACGACCGTGAAAATGAGTTACCTTATAAGGAAATTTATGCCATATTATGCCGATATAACATACTTTATTAAACTTTTAGTGCAATTTTAACACCTGATATATCGAGTTTTTACTCGAAATAACTGTTCCGCTATCATTAAATTTGAACTGTTATGTAACTTAAATGTGTTAATTTTTTTTTAAGTAGTTGCTTCTTTTGTAATCGGTTATTTTAGATTTGTCCATTATATTATATCATCGTACCATACTACTGTACCGTATAATATATACCGATAATTACCCATGTATAATACGATGCTTAAAATAGGTAATGCGATTTGTACCTTATTTCCATTCGTCTAGAACTAATTCGGCCCAATAAGGACACAAATTTTTTGAGCTCGACTTTACTTCAACGTCTAGTTTTTTCCTACAAACTTTATACTTACTATTACCATTTACTTAAGGTCAAGCCATTTTCGCGATCTTGCATAGCAATTTACTATCTCGCTTTAAAATATTCAAGATATTTAAGTTCCCGTAAACGTTGAATAATTCATATACATTAAATTATGGTGGGTGAATATCAAGCGCCATTTTGAAAGTTATCTTTTAGATTGGCGTAGGCGCCTCAGCTCAATTCTTATGAAAATATCGATGGATATAACATAAATAATTTCTGTACTATAATAACATATTAGAGCAAGAGGTGAAGCAATTATACGTATCGATTGCTTTAACTTATCAACATAAACAAAGAAAACATTTTCGAGATCGATCAAATAACATGTGATATGCTACTGCTACTATGCTATCTTGATGCAATTTCCATGTTACGGCCGGTAATTCACCTGTATTGTATTGGTCAAAAAACTTGTCCAGTATAACATACCGTCTGCGAAGGACGCGTGCCTGCGTACGCGCATCAATCATCTTGCTCGCACGTTACCCATCTCCCTCCCTCAGTAGCCCCTGCGAATCTGGTACTACTTTTATTACTACCGAAACCTGTTAGGTCTTTCCCTATCGCCAGCTTATGAATATTGACAAAATGTTTTCACTTACACTGTCATTAATAGAAATAATTACACAATAATAAGTATTTATCTATTTCTACAAAAATTTTGTTGTATCAATGGATATTTCTCTATGGAAAATAGTTATTTATTTAATAATTATTTTCCATAGAGAAATATTAATATTAATTTTTATTAATATATAAAGATAATTATTTAATAGCTGTAACTGTAAGCATGGATGGCAGATAAGGCAGAATTATAAAAAAAAAATCTTTGAAGTGAAATAAGTCTTCAATCATCTGCTTCAAAGTATGGATACATGATTATGGATATATAATATTCTGTAGAAATGAAATAATTAGGCGGATTATTTCTTACTGAAAATATTGAAAAAAATATTATATATAAAAAAAAATATTGTGTTGAAGTGTAATAAAAATATTTGAAAAAGGTTTAAGATGCTGAATAATTGAATTTATTTATATATTCATCTGCAATCTGCATTATGATAAAGCAGTAAAAAATACATTTTTTTTAATCATTTTATTACCGTAACTTCCAAAGAAAATATTCTAAAAATTGTTTCATAGAAATGTGAATCAGATAATTAAAATTACAGTAAACCTCACATTTTGTGATTTAAACAAAAAATTATACACCTTTATTCACACCCATATTTTTGAAGTGCTTCTAGAAGAAGTCTAATTGAATAAGTAAATGTTTGAGTTTTTGAGGTACAACAATCTGTTTTTACAGTAAATGATCATATTGTACAATATTAACACAATGCCAGATACATCACATGTGGATAAAGATAAATTAAGCTCATGCATAAAAACTTATATCTGATACTGTTGCTGTGCTTGTAGGTCGTTATCCTGAGTCCTGATCAATAAAACTTTACTATATTACAAACAATTTCAGTCTTTCAACTTACCAAGTATTATTTTCTCTGCATTGCATCATCACTGTTCTTAGAGAGTTCTCTTTAGAGAACTATTAAAAACAACAGATAATACCTGACATCATTAAATGTAGTAGATTTAATATTTGCTCTCATTTCATAGATTAAAATTTTCCTCATACACAATGATTTATGTAATCTGATAAAAATATTATTGTGATAAAGATAAACAATCAATTTTGTTTTTAATAATTAAGGAACTGAATATTGTCAAAAAACGTTAACATAAAATAAATGTCTTTAATATGGAGAAAATGTGATTAACAAAAGGACAGACTAAAAAAATTAAGACCTTTGGCCCGGCGAGAGATAAAAGAGTACACTTTTTTATCGCTTGTAGCTACCGTAATGATTCATCTCAACCGATACCTACACTAGACAATTGTTTTTGTAAATAAATATCGAACCTTTTTTTAATAACTACATTATAAATTAAATAATTGTTCTCCAATAATCAAGAAAATTGATGACTAATGCCTTACTTACCAAAACTCTCTGTTAATTTTAGCATAACCCCGCCGATATGCATGTCGCCCTTTACAACCATTGTACGCTTCTCGTTCATATCCGTCACGTAGATCGTGAGGTTCCATGACCCATCACCAACAATTTCACCGTCCGCTAACATTTTGCACCAGTTTTTGATCACTCAAACATAAAATAAAAGTGTCACTTCCTGTAGCACATCGCGAATAACTTAATGATAAATATAAGACACTTCCACTTACGTCCGTTGTTGACGTTTGACTGACGATTTGACGGAATTCCGAAACGAAACTGAGAATGAGAGAATGGCGTACATAGACAACGGATAATATTATAAAGCACTTCTCTTGACAGCTAAAATTCTATGTACATAAATCGATATTGCATCCATTTATACGACATTCCTTCGTCTAAGTTATATAGGTACCTAATAAATATCTTATAAAAACCATTTCATATTAGGTACTAAAAGTGTATATTCATCTATCATACCTCAAATTAGTGCTTTCTGTGCCCTGCTGTATCTAAGTACCTAGTATGAATTATTATCTATGACTTGAATCCTAGCCCTTCGTAGTATATTACATACTCTGTGGTTTTGTCAACTTATGACGACGACATTGACAAAATATACCAGCTGAAAATAGACGTTGGCAATCATATAAATCGTCAAGACTCAAGATACCTATTTATTTTGTGACCAAAATCGTGCAACAGAACATTTCTTCATGTTTAAAAAGAATTAAGTTTTCTTTAATTTTGAATATTTTTGAACAACGGCCTGTTTATTAGACACTCTTACAACTCTTACTATTGAAAATTATTAACACGTTATCTCTTGTATTTGTTATGTAGCGTTATTAAAAGTAAACATTTATCATTATTCTTGCATACAATACATGTTCTATGAGTAAAAGAAGATTATCTAAGGAAATGGTTGCTAAAAATAAAAATAAAGGTACCAATTTGTAAACAATTTACTTAATATTAGGTGTTTGATGTTATATTTTGTAATGATTTTTCTTTTATTTCAGTATTAGCATGTTCAACTCCCGAACATAGGTTGGATTCTCCGTCGAGGGACAGTGATTCAATATGTGATTCAGATGCTGGAAGTCCTGTCCCATTTTTATGCACTCAAGATGGAGCTGAAGGAGAAACTGATGTTGTATGGAATTTTTACACACCTAAAGCTGAACAACCCACATATAGGTCTAAAAACACAACACCCGTGAGTCGTAAAAGCAGAAAAGTATTAAGGCCAAAACTAATTGAAAAACCTTTACCTAGAAGAAAACCTGTTAGATCAACACAAAAAAGAACTGAATTATTTCAAGATTTGATAGAACTGAATCAAAACTTGCATGAATTAATAAAGCAAAAAAAGTCTAATAACAATGTCAATAAACCACAATCAGGTAGTGAAGATGACATATTTAGTGATAATAGTGAAAGCTCACCAAAAAGTGGCTTGCGTACAAGTAGCCGTTGCCTTAGAAAGAATGTGTTGAGTTCCAAATTCAAAAAACAAGAACCCGAACCTGGCTTGGAATCGGATGACTCTATGAATGAATGTCTTTTAAGAGCAAGTCAAGTTGTTGAAGAAAATATTATAAACTATGATCATTCAGCACCAAAACGACCATGCCTTGAAGCACTAAATACAAATAATAAATATCATTTTAAACCTAGTGCAAATATTAACATGGATCAGGATTCTATGGACACAATACTAAGTAATATAAAATTGGAATCTCCTGCGGCTTACAACAAGAATAAAAAATATGACTCACCACGATTAAATAATGATTCATTTGATAGCTTGCTGGGCAATTTAAATGACAGTGCATTAGAGAGGCTTTCTCAAATTCCTCTTAAAGAAACAAAGAAAAATGTGACAAGTACAAAAGATTCGAGCTGGATACTAGAAGATATAATTATACATGGAGAGAGCCCAACCTCAAGATCTTTGTTTGGCAGGCATAACTCGATGCCAGAGTCTCCATCAATGATAGAATTGAATAAACCCTCAACTAGTGGAATGGCATTTGGAAGATACAACTCAATGCCATTCAACAAAAGTGATGAAAAAATTACTGGTAACTTCTTAAACTGTTTTCTTTATTTATAATACTATAAGTTTTTTTCCTTGTAGCTACAGCTCCACTCAGAGTATAAAGAAAATAAAATATGTATCTTTCTATTGGCGAAGAATAATTAAAAAAAAAATGGTTCAGTAGATTCACAGATTACCCCTACAATTTTACAACTCACAAATTCATAACCTTACCTCTTTATAATATTAGGATAGTATATACATTGAGGGGCATATATTTCTATTTTTATTGTATTAAATTGTAGTTTAAGTTTATACTTGATTTAATAGTCATGTAATACTTAAAGTTCCAGGAGATTCCCCAATAAGATGTACCCAAGATGAAATTAAAAAGAAACATCAGCAAGCCCGGGAAAGATTAATGGCTAAAAGGCTTCTTCCATTTACTACATCACAACAACAAAAAACACAAGGGTCTTCACAGAATCAGCCAATTCAGAAGAAAAGTATTTTTCAACCAAAAGTTCCTAGTATCACAAAAGGATTAATAGACAATAAAATTAATTATGGTGGAACTAATCATATTAATACTTATAATCAATCGGATCAAAATAAAGTTGATTCATCTAATGTTAAACAACTAATAGAAAAGAAACGACAAGAAGCATTAATGAAGTTAAGACGAAGACAACCACAAACAAAGCTGCCATAATATTATACTCCAAAAATATAAATGTATTTATTTTTAATTTTTGAACTGAACTATTCTATGTGATATGGAGTATTTTATTTACATTAATAAGTGTATTGATCCAATTACAAATGCCATTAATTGTTTTTTAAATTATGTATGTTTGATTATAATAGAAAGATTTGTGATTTTAGTTTGATTTTTTATTTTTGTCCTGGTTCTGTTTATGGTACTATCAATCATGCTATCAACAAAGTAAGGTCCTATAAAATTAATGAATTTAAAATATCCTACAATTTTTTGGAAGTAATTAAAGTATTAAATAAATAAACTTGATTGGCGAGAGTTCATAGTTAAGCTGGCTTCACCCAACCGGAATACCTCTAAATGCAGAATCTAAATTCAGAAAGCTCAAAAAAAATTGAAGGAATTTTATTTAAACAGAAAAATTACATCAGGTTATCTTCTATAAGACTATAGAAGGACTTTTAACAAAGGTTCATATTATTTTACATATTATGTCAGTAATAAAGCTTCGAAGCTCGAACATATGGACATGTGTTAATTTTGAGAAATTTTGAAAGAATAGAAAAAATTTGATCACGAGGCAAGATTTCCATCAAATTTTTTCTATTCTTTCAAAATTTTTCATTTATAAAGCATTTCAATGCTATAAAACTAAAAATTAAATGTGTTAATTTTATTAGGCAGATTCCAAAGATTATTTAAAATGAAATAAACCTTTATAATA
>NC_052109.1:2772782-2815228 GCF_012273895.1 Zerene cesonia
TGAGAATGAGAGAATGGCGTACATAGACAACGGATAATATTATAAAGCACTTCTCTTGACAGCTAAAATTCTATGTACATAAATCGATATTGCATCCATTTATACGACATTCCTTCGTTTAAGTTATATAGGTACCTAATAAATATCTTATAAAAACCATTTCATATTAGGTACTAAAAGTGTATATTCATCTATCATACCTCAAATTAGTGCTTTCTGTGCCCTGCTGTATCTAAGTACCTAGTATGAATTATTATCTATGACTTGAATCCTAGCCCTTCGTAGTATATTACATACTCTGTGGTTTTGTCAACTTATGACGACGACATTGACAAAATATACCAGCTGAAAATAGACGTTGGCAATCATATAAATCGTCAAGATTCAAGATACCTATTTATTTTATGACCAAAATCGTGCAACAGAACATTTCTTCATTTTTAAAAAGAATTAAGTTTTCTTTAATTTTGAACATTTTTGAACAACGGCCTGTTTCTATTAGACACTCTTACAACTCTTACTATTGAAAATTATTAACACGTTATCTCTTGTATTTGTTATGTAGCGTTATTAAAAGTAAACATTTATCATTATTCTTGCATACAATACATGTTCTATGAGTAAAAGAAGATTATCTAAGGAAATGGTTGCTAAAAATAAAAATAAAGGTACCAATTTGTAAACAATTTACTTAATATTAGGTGTTTGATGTTATATTTTGTAATGATTTTTCTTTTATTTCAGTATTAGCATGTTCAACTCCCGAACATAGGTTGGATTCTCCGTCGAGGGACAGTGATTCAATATGTGATTCAGATGCTGGAAGTCCTGTCCCATTTTTATGCACTCAAGATGGAGCAGAAGGAGAAACTGATGTTGTATGGAATTTTTACACACCTAAAGCTGAACAACCCACATATAGGTCTAAAAACACAACACCCGTGAGTCGTAAAAGCAGAAAAGTATTAAGGCCAAAACTAATTGAAAAACCTTTACCTAGAAGAAAACCTGTTAGATCAACACAAAAAAGAACTGAATTATTTCAAGATTTGATAGAACTGAATCAAAACTTGCATGAATTAATAAAGCAAAAAAAGTCTAATAACAATGTCAATAAACCACAATCAGGTAGTGAAGATGACATATTTAGTGATAATAGTGAAAGCTCACCAAAAAGTGGCTTGCGTACAAGTAGCCGTTGCCTTAGAAAGAATGTGTTGAGTTCCAAATTCAAAAAACAAGAACCCGAACCTGGCTTGGAATCGGATGACTCTATGAATGAATGTCTTTTAAGAGCAAGTCAAGTTGTTGAAGAAAATATTATAAACTATGATCATTCAGCACCAAAACGACCATGCCTTGAAGCACTAAATACAAATAATAAATATCATTTTAAACCTAGTGCAAATATTAACATGGATCAGGATTCTATGGACACAATACTAAGTAATATAAAATTGGAATCTCCTGCGGCTTACAACAAGAATAAAAAATATGACTCACCACGATTAAATAATGATTCATTTGATAGCTTGCTGGGCAATTTAAATGATAGTGCATTAGAGAGGCTTTCTCAAATTCCTCTTAAAGAAACAAAGAAAAATGTGACAAGTACAAAAGATTCAAGCTGGATACTAGAAGATATAATTATACATGGAGAGAGCCCAACCTCAAGATCATTGTTTGGCAGGCATAACTCGATGCCAGAGTCTCCATCAATGATAGAATTGAATAAACCCTCAACTAGTGGAACGGCATTTGGAAGATACAACTCAATGCCATTCAACAAAAGTGATGAAAAAATTACTGGTAACTTCTTAAACTGTTTTCTTTATTTATAATACTATTAGTTTTTTTCCTTGTAGCTACAGCTCCACTCAGAGTATAAAGAAAATAAAATATGTATCTTTCTATTGGCAAAGAATAATTAAAAAAAAAATGGTTCAGTAGATTCACAGATTACCCCTACAATTTTACAACTCACAAATTCATAACCTTACCTCTTTATAATATTAGGATAGTATATATATATTGAGGGGCATATATTTCTATTTTTATTGTATTAAATTGTAGTTTAAGGTTATACTTGATTTAATAGTCATGTAATACTTAAAGTTCCAGGAGATTCCCCAATAAGATGTACCCAAGATGAAATTAAAAAGAAACATCAGCAAGCCCGGGAAAGATTAATGGCTAAAAGGCTTCTTCCATTTACTACATCACAACAACAAAAAACACAAGGGTCTTCACAGAATCAGCCAATTCAGAAGAAAAGTATTTTTCAACCAAAAGTTCCTAGTATCACAAAAGGATTATTAGACAATAAAATTAATTATGTTGGAACTAATCATATTAATACTTATAATCAATCAGATCAAAATAAAGTTGATTCATCTAATGTTAAACAACTAATAGAAAAGAAACGACAAGAAGCATTAATGAAGTTAAGACGAAGACAACCACAAACAAAGCTGCCATAATATTATACTCCAAAAATATAAATGTATTTATTTTTAAACTGAACTATTCTATGTGATATGGAGTATTTTATTTACATTAATAAGTGTATTGATCCAATTACAAATGCCATTAATTGTTTTTTAAATTATGTATGTTTGATTATAATAGAAAGATTTGTGATTTTAGTTTGATTTTTTATTTTTGTCCTGGTTCTATTTATGGTACTATCAATCATGCTATCAACAAAGTAAGGTCCTATAAAATTAATGAATTTAAAATATCCTACAATTTTTTTGGAAGTAATTAAAGTATTAAATAAATAAACTTGATTGGCGAGAGTTCATAGTTAAGCTGGCTTCACCCAACCGGAATACCTCTAAATGCAGAATCTAAATTCAGAAAGCTCAAAAAAAAATTGAAGGAATTTTATTTAATTAAATAGAAAAATTACATCAGGTTATCTTCTATAAGATTATAGAAGGACTTTTAACAAAAGTTCATATTATTTTACATATTATGTCAGTAATAAAGCTTCGAAGCTCGAACATATGAACATGTGTTAATTTTGAGAAATTTTGAAAGAATAGAAAAAATTTGATCACGAGGCAAGATTTCCATCAAATTTTTTCTATTCTTTCAAAATTTTTCATTTATAAAGCATTTCAATGCTATAAAACTAAAAATTAAATGTGTTAATTTTATTAGGTAGATTCCAAAGATTATTTAAAATGAAATAAACCTTTATAATATTTTATGTTGTACTACCATTTAAAACTTGACACTGACAAATAGTTCAGACTTATTGCCATAAATAAACAGTTTGACTTATAAAATATGGTTTGAGCTAATAGTTACCATAATGAAAGAAAAAAAATCTATGGTTTGACTTTGACAACCTGAATCTATGACGTTTTCCCAAATTGTAAAGTAACTATTTGACAGCTGTCCAAATCTTTAAAGTTCCAAAATTCAACTTTGTAAACCAAATTTAGAATTAAGAAAATTAGTGTAGCATTGTTACACCACCTCGAATACTATTCGAATTGGAAGAGTGAATGTTATGATTTATTACACGTATTAATCGAAAGAGGTTATTAAAACAACGGTTTTAAATAGGAAAAACAGTCTACGATGGCATTAAGATACGCACGTCAGGCTTTTAAAACAATATGTATTCGCGAAAGATGTAACCATCAAAGAATGTTAAGTACCAGTCAACCATTGAGACTGGGAATGATTCCTATAGTCGTTGAACAAACTGGAAGGGGCGAACGAGCATACGATATTTATTCAAGACTTCTACGCGAACGAATAATTTGTTTAATGGGTCCTATTAATGATGAAATAAGTTCTTTAGTGGTAGCTCAACTTTTGTTTTTACAGTCGGAGTCTAGCAAGAAGCCAGTGCACTTGTATATAAATTCTCCAGGAGGTAATGTCACGGCTGGCTTAGGAATATATGATACAATGCAGTATATAACTCCACCAGTTGCAACTTGGTGTGTTGGCCAAGCATGCAGTATGGCATCACTCCTCCTAGCAGCAGGGGCACCAGGTATGCGTCATGCCTTGCCTAACTCTAGAATAATGATCCATCAACCATCAGGAGGTGTGAGAGGTCAAGCCACAGATATTCAAATTCAAGCAGAAGAGATTTTGAAGTTAAAAGCTCAGATTAATGGATTGTATGTGCGTCACACTGGCTTGCCAGTTGAGAAGGTTCAAAATTCAATGGAGCGTGACTATTTCATGTCACCATCAGAAGCTAAGACATTTGGATTGATTGACAATATATTGGAACATCCACCGTCTCATGCAATGGAAAATGAATCTGCTAGTAGCCCAACTGCAACATCTAGTGAATGATCTTTATATTGTGATAATATAATGTATTCTATAATGGTTAATTGAGGTGTTAAATATATTTATGTATTTTTAATTTCTCTTATTTTCTTGATATTTTGATTCAAGTTGGTAATGAAAAACTGAACAAAGTTGATAATAATATATGTAATGTTTATAATTGTTTCATAGGTTTTAATATCTGGAGATTATTGTGAATGTTTATAAATACTACTTAGATAATGTAAACTATAATTTTTAACATACAAAGTACTCTTAATTTAGTTTGTGATAATTTATTCTAAATTCTTTTGGATTATGGCCTGAACCCTCGTAGGCCTGCATCCCACCAATGATGATTTTAAATTCAAACAAATACATTTTAGTGCAATGCTCTAATCTAAAATATTCGCCGTCCTAAGTAATTAAGGTTGGGAATCAAATGGAAATTAGAGGAATATCATAGGTTCAGATTGTATATAAAACAAAATTCACCTCTTTTCATATGAAAAATAATGGATTACGAATTTATTGAATTGATGTTTATTTTTTCTTATTGTAGTTTCACATGTACACTTTAGTTACACTAGCTTATAATACAAAATTCTAAAAACATTTTTTAATTTGCTTTTACTTTTCGAATAAAAAAAAATCAGGCCTAGGTCAAGTATGACAAGATATTTTTTCAGATTTCTCTTGTATCCACTTGTAATAATATGAAACATTAGTGTAGACAATAAGTGCAGGATAAGCATTAACCACATGTGAGACTAATCCAAGTATTTGATAATCATTAATTGATACTAAGCCACTGCCTGAATCACCCCTGAAAAAAAAAAGTTGTCTTTGTGTTAAACTTTAAATTAAATGCTAATAGCGAGATGGTCGAATGTTTTGTCAAGTTTTGGCGTAAAACTGGAATATTCCCACTGAAACAAGTTAATTTGATATGAATAAGAATCGTAGTCTATTTATTTAAAAGCTACAAACTTACAAGCATATATCCTGGCATAAGAAGTTAATACAAATAATAATTACTTCTAATATTAATTTGTTCATACTTAGCTGGTCTCGAATCGTTTCGTTGAAAACTGCCTGCGCAGATCATACCGGGGTGTAGCATTCCGATGCGGGAACAGGCATCTCGAGTTCTTATCTTTTGTTGGACAGCTTTTAACTTGTAAGTGAATTCGTTCATTTCTGGCTGGAAATTAATTCGCTACTGAATGTATTAAGATTACCTAGGTCCTAGGTTTACCTAGGTTTATTCCATTTTTCTAACTGATGCCCGCGGCTTCTCTCATCAGGTTAATTAAATGTAATTCTCATGGGTACAATATGTTTTACTGTGGTGATAAGTCATCCTTAGCTTTCCGTTCTATCTCCAGACACAAAAATCATACCATAAAATGGAAACGTAACGTACGTGAAAGAAAGACCAACAAACATCTACTTTCGCATTTAAGTATTTATTTAGTAAGGAATATCCCTTATAAAAAGCCCGAGTCTCTGCAGTGGGAAAATGGGTATATGATGATGAGTAAGGAATAAGGCAACACTCTTTCATTAAAAAAATAATAAAGTTTTATACCCTTTCAAATCATATAGGTCGCCTAATTCTAAAAAAGTTTTGAAAATCCAAAAGAGCACGCTTCATAGCGGTTTTTAATTTTTACAAGAAAACAATTAAAATAAAAAAAAGACTTGAATTTTTCGCGCCATTGTCCACCCAGAAATGGAAAAATAAGGTACTACACGCAAGTATTGTAAACGAGCCTTTTTGCATAACGTAACAGAAAAATAGTTGATGAGATAGAAATGTACATTCGATAAGTGGATTTTTGTTTTGTCAATTAAAATTAAATTACATTGAATTAGACCGTGATCTTCGAAAGGAAATAAATTTAGATGATACCGAAGCGTTAAAAAAAAAATCAATTCGATTAGTTAAGTTTTTCCCGAGTTATCGTGACCACGCCGGTTTACATACATACATACATACAAACGGACAGGCTTAGAATAATTTTTTTAAACATTTTTTTTAGTTATTTACAAAGCAAAATAAGATTTAAAAATGTCATGAGTGTTAAAACTAGTATAGTATTCTACAAGTGCGATAGAAAATATTTACAGATACTTTTAGTTCAAAAAATCCCTTGATTTTCGTTAAGCGAGAGTAGAGCACTACCTCAACGCTCCGCTTATGAGGCGTGCAATAAGAAAGCAAACAAAATAAAATGAAAACTTTCTCACTGGACCATAATATAGCTTTGTATACGTATATATAACACGTTTATTTTTACTTACGTCAATTGCACCCCAACCCGCTAACACACCATTCTGACTTGGGGTACTTGGCCTTACGATGACGCGTTTGACAAAACTTCCCAAAGGCAACTCGTGTTTCAGTTTTACCAGAGCGATGTCGTTGGCTATAGATCTCGTATTGTATTTACTGTGCCTGTAAACCCTTTTTGCTTTTCTTACAAGCGAGACCTTAAAATTAATGTTATTTTTTAATTTTATAGCATTCAGATGATTTAATGGATTTGTTTTATTAATATTTGAACAAACATTTATATAACAATATATTCACTTTAACCATACTGGTTAGGAGGTATATTGCAAAATAACTGCAGAAAATGTTATTACTCAAATATGTACGCCTTTAGATTTAACTAAGCAACGTTGAGCAACACAGACTGGGGACAGGATGTTTTAGATAAAAAAAATCGCAATTTTCAACACTGGTACTTGACATGAAATAAATAAGAAATTTTGAAAGCATTTCAATGCTATAAAACAAAAAATTCAAAATGAAATAAATACACAAAAACGTTGCTACGGAACGACGAATGACTCGGTTTCGAATCCTGCCTCGTGATCTTTTTTTTCTATTCTTTAAAAAAGTCTAATTAATAAAAGCATACAGATTGAAATTATGAAAAAACAAACCTTACGTATATCCTGATGTCCACCGTACGCTTTCACGACGCTTTTCTTGTTTAGTATTTCGAAGCAATGCGCAGCTGATATCAGTACCATTTGATTGAGTACGGAAGAGCCGCATATAAAAGAAACGTCTTGAGATTCTATTAACAAAAATACAGCATGTGGAAAGTTACTTATCCTAACATAGTCGCCACCAACAACTTTTCCTTCCATTTTGCCAGATGTCTGTTTAAAACCACAATATGTAAAAATTAAAAGCCTTATAAAAACGTCTGAATACATATCCGAATTTGATCTGTACAAAATGGCGCAATAAAAGAAGATTAAAAGTGTTTTATAGGTTTAATTCCGTTGTTATGGCACCGTAAAGATTGTTATGTTGTACAGTAATTGAATGGATGTCCTTCGGGTTGCTGTGACAAAATTCTGATTTTTGTATAGAAATCAAAGGATTTCGACTCTTAGGTAAAGCATAATTGATGTATTTAATCATTCTTATTTGTATTTTATTTTCATATACCCTAAGTATATTATGTTTCATAATTTATTAGTGCCTTTGGATTGCTTTGAATCGCATAAATATTTTTAAGTTATTATGAAGTAGTATTATTGTATATAAATATAAATTTTTCGTATATTCCAATGTCTATTTTGAGAAGGAGAAATCCGGTATTATTAAGTTATACCTATTCCAGTTTTTTCCGCGTCAATCACAAATATCTTACTCTTAACAAATCAGTAACACTTCAAAATCGAGACTCTAGCTCTGCCTACATTGATATTCATATTAGTTTATGATTGCTTTCTGCTTTCAGCTGTCGATCCACCGGTTCATTTGCCTATTCTAACTTAACAACATAAGAAGGTGTGTGAATGACAATGGAAAATCTTTTTTTCAGATAAGTGATATTTTTACAATTGCTTGTTTCAATGTATAATAAAATAACAACTTTATTATATACAAATTTGTCAAACTAAATGTTAATAAACGTCTACCAAAACTATGTTTTTTGTCAAAGCGCCTTAGGGGGCGCCTTGTTGATTATTATTTATTTATAAAGTAAAATAGTATCTAACTATTTAGTACCTAATGCTAAAATCCGTCAAGTGGTTTGACCTGAAAACCTTCCCAAGGGAATGGACATATACACAGGTACATACACACATTCGAAAAATAAACCCTCTTTCTTTTTAACAAGAATAATTTTAACACTTAATTACTTTTGCCGGCGTTCGACTCGGTTCGTACTTCAGTTGTTTATAATGAATTGTTCATCTACCTACACATTTAATCAAATACTTCAGAGGTAATTCTGAGTTTAAAATCTAAAGCAGAAATGTGTCATAAGAAATGAAGGCTCGAAGTTTATATTCTGTTATCTGTGATATTACTTTTTTGTAACAACAGTTCTAATCAAGAAATCTATAAAGTACTTTTATGCACTATGTATATATAAAAGCCCTGCAAAAGTAGGCAACTCACTTATTTAAATAAATAAATGTTAAAGTTTAGTGAAATTCCTTTGCCTAGTACTTATGTGAAAAGTTACCTAAGTAAGCTGTTGACATATTTGTATGTTATTTTGTAACATTAATTAATAAATACAAAGTAAATTATATTATAATTGGAAAAACGTGACTATAGAAATTTATAACAAGCATGCGTATAACCGCGTATTACATAAACTAAACAAACATTTAGTGTAATAATGTGTATTCGCATAGAGAAGATCAAATATCAAATTATGGCTAATTCTAATCACGCAAATGTGCGGCTCATGTACGGTACAGTTTTTAAGAAATAATTAATGGGTATAAAATGGTGATAGGTATTTTTTTATGTAGGTTTTTAGTAGACGTTAATTCCCTCCCTGATTTAATCCCAATTTTTTATAAAGTAAAAAATTAGTAACTTATTTATAGCTCAATTTTTAACGACAAGACTGTTTTAAAAATTGATACCCAAAACAAATTGCGGGCTTACTTTTTTAGAGGGTTTTTGAAACACAATTAATTACCTTTAGAGTGAATGTTTCAATATTTAGCAACTTATAACAACTTTCAATGCGTGGGCTTTATGTTTGAAACTACATAACAGTACGTATTGTTTCCACATGAACGTGCCATAAATAAACCATGACGATTCAGTAATTCAGAGAACATTGAATAAACTTGAAGGAATAATCGGTAGTCGATTAATGTCTCTTCACATACATGATATCTAAGTATATCTTGGCGTCTGAGCAAACAAGGTCACAATACACGAGACATGTGGGTTGTTACTTGTTACATTCAAAACAATGCTTATCTATCAGCCCCTTTATAATCTGTGAGAAGGCTTGATGGGACGGGCGCGTGCGCGGTTTGCGGGTCGATATTTAGTGACGTCAACAGGAGTCCGGCTTCAGTCAGCCGCCGGTGGCCACGGTGATCATGTGGCTGCAATGGATCACCGCAACGGTACTCATAGCGACGGTGTACTCCCGCGAAGTATTCACCAACTCTTTCCTGGTCCGCTTCAAGCGATCGCTGCGCCACGAGGAGGCCCACGACATCGCACTGCATCACGGCTTTGACAACTTGGGCCCGGTAAGCGAGCACGTGATATGTACGTAAACATAGCAATCATAGCTGGGCTGTTGTTGCGGATCTCATCGCGATTACCGCGGTGAATGATGAACGTCAGAGCCAGAGTTATGTTAATTGCTAGTTTATGTATATTTCTGGAGAGTTTATTTTTGTTTGTACGGGGCTTCAGTTAATTGCTTTAAGTATTCTATTTAATTTTTAGAACGTGTGCAGTAAATAATTTTTTTGATTTATCTCCATAGTTTAATGTACGACTTTAAAAAAAATATAGTACAAAATAAGCATTAAAAGAGTTTGTTTTGGCGGGAGAGTACAGATCAAAAAAGTTAATTTAGATGATAGAACATATAGGATAATACGTCACAATATTATAAATGGTATGTGCCATTACATGTTAAAATTTGTATAGTATATTTGTAGTATATTTTAATTTACCTTTAAACACATCCTATCCAAAAAGTATAGCTTTCTTTAAAGTTATGTTTTTTAATTAAATTTTATAGCATTGATATGCTTTATAAAAAACATTTTGAAGACTAGAAAAAAATTATCACGATTTGTTTAATTAAGATAAGAGTATAATTATAAATTATTAGTTACGTGATAAGATTTTGTGAATACCTCTATTAGACGATTTGTTGAAATCGAAACGGCTACTAGGTGAAGCAGTTAAACAAAAAAAAAAGCTTTAATACCACTTTTAAACATAATGTAGACAATTAAAGAAATGAAAAGGATGACAGATTATATATTTGTATTTCCCTGATATTATGCTATTCAAAAAATGTTATTTTATGGTTCTTAAAAATATGTATTATACGTTCAATTATTGTAACGATAAGAAGACATCCTTTAAATATTAATATAACTAAGTTTAAAATTTGCATCAAATTCGTAGCAGCTGGCTATTACGGACCATTCGTAGATGCCTTAAATGCCTACTCGAGCATTAATTCATATCTATCAAATAGATTACAGACCGTAATTTACAAGATGTCTAGTCCAGCCATGTTCTCATTCATCCCTTTCATGTTTTAACCAATTAAAATGAAAGATTAATACGAATGCTGGAGAGCTCGACTTAGGGTAGGTAAGTTTGGAGCCAGAAAAATTAACTTTAACGACCAAAAAAGGTAAAGTAAAAATGGTATTTAAATAAACATCAAAACAGTACGTTTTGCTTTAAATTAATGAACATATGAGAACTGATGACAAAAATATATAGATATCTATTTGTGCTTTTAAAAAGCAAGACGATTACGCTTTCGGGGCTACGTTTCCAAACATAGAAATGGTCTAAATTAAACCGATAGCATCAGGTTTTCCAATCCCCTAGTTGGCACATCCCATTATAGCCGCCTGTGGACGTTGAACCAACCCGCATGTCTGTTTACCAATGCCACGGTGACCTACCACTTAACGATATTAGTAGCTATTTCTAGATGCCTATATCAGTTTGAATATTTCATTATTTCCGTTGTAACTTGTGCGAATTGCTAAATAAAGATTATTCTTTATTATTGTTTCTCAAAGTTTTGGCAATCTTATCGTTATAAATTTCGATGTTCGAGAAAGTTGTTCGAATAAAATATTATTTTTGTCTACTTGAAAATGGTGTTTAGATTTGTTCTGCCCTCATATTTGAATAATTTACACGAGCTTTGACTCAACTGTTTCTAATAATTATTTTCTACAAAAATAAGGTTATCTACGTTTCGGGGGGGGACGGAGGAATTATTACAAATTCAAAGATGTTTATAAATGACATTAATTTCTTATCAGATACAAAAAGAATCACATCATTCGAATGAAACCACACTGAGTTATGGAGCAACAACTCCAAAAAAACAGTCAAAGTCCATTCCTTCATTCCCGACGTCAAACCCTTCATTATCCCTTACCCCTTAAAAACGGTCAGCCCATTTGTTGAGGCCCTGCCTCTACAAATGTTCATGCTTCCCATCAGGTGAGACAGCTCGTTCCCACTCAAGAATTAAAGTCATAAGCCGAATGTCATTCGATAATATACGTAGATAATATGATCATAGTACAATGAATAGCAAGAAGTTATTGTTGTCTTGACAAACTTTTAGTGTATTCATCGAAAATGGTAAAAAAATTTATTGTGAAACTAGCGGTTTCTCTCCTTAAGAACCTTCCTTCTGGTTTAACAAAAACGTTTGAAAACATTAACCTAATTTTCCAATCCGTTTGGCGATTAATTTATATATGAGTGTAAATATTTGCATAAGTACTAAGAAAATAGTAAAGTGAAAAAAAATTTTTTTTTTCATTTACTACACATTGACGGAACTTTTCTTTACAAATTTTTCCTGCAGCAAGTGCCCACACTAATCTTCTGAACATACTTAAGATTACTAGCAACGTTAAGCAAAGCTACCCTATCTAAACTGACCCAAGCGACGCCAAGAGCGGTTTCCTTATATATTATTAAAGAATCGATACCATAAGTGCCAATAACTATTATCCTACGCCGTTATCATGTACCGTGCTATGCGTTCACTATAGTATGTAATATGTATAGTGTATACGATGAAAATAA
This sequence comes from Zerene cesonia, assembly GCF_012273895.1. Classification (NCBI taxonomy): domain Eukaryota; kingdom Metazoa; phylum Arthropoda; class Insecta; order Lepidoptera; family Pieridae; genus Zerene; species Zerene cesonia. The sequence continues at coordinate 2,785,189 of NC_052109.1, forward strand.
TCCTGACCTAAATCCGTCTCTCTCAGGAGGATGTAATATGAGAATGCAAATCTAACGCGCAATCGCGTATGCCAGAATTTGGGTGTTTTGATGTAGTTCGTATTGCAATATTATATATTCTGTGGTATTGTTAATCGTCGATTGAATTAATGATAATCTATAATAAAATAAATAATAAAATCATCTTTATTCAGACCTCACAACAATAGTACATTACAAAAACTTAAAAATACAGATAAATAAATCTGTGTGAACCTATTTAATATTATGAGTGTGGTATATCATTGCTTTATGCATATCTCGCTATCGCATAACAAATTATAAAATGTTAATGTTTTCTTTATGAAAGCGATGTTTAATTTTTAGTTTTATAGCATTGAACTGCTTTATAAATGAGACATTTTGAAATAATAGAAAAGACAGTGATATGTTTAGATGATTAATGATATATTAAATTCTTTAAGAGAATTTTGTGTTCCGTTCCACACAACGGAAAAACGGATCCCTTATAGGATCACTTTGTTGTTCGTCTGTTTGCTGGTCAAGAGCCTTTTTCTCCGAAACGTTTGAAGTAATGAACGTATTGTACTATGTTCACATAATATACGTAATTAATATTATTTTATGACTTGAAAATAATAAGAACGTATGGATGTATGCAGCTAAAATTACATACTTAGGACTCAAGTCTATCTTTTTAGAGCTGTAAAAAAACAAACTTTTAAGCAAATACAATTAAAACATTTTTAAAGTCATGATAATAAGCGATCATGGATCTGACCATGAACATTCGCATTCACAGAGGTATTGCTTCTGCGAATGCACTGTCCACTTTTAAGTGGTAAGTGGTAAGGAAAGGATTGTCGACTAGAAAGAAGGATTTGTCTTGAAAGAGTGAGGAAAAGGAAATGGACATCCCGCTCCCCCACTCACCGTACAAAACACAGTAGCATGGCTACTACTTCACGCCGGTCTTTTATAGGGTGGGGTACTTCCTCGGTGCGAGCTGGTGCAAGCAAGTGCTTGACTCCCACGTTAATACAAATTAAGGATATCGAAAAACTAAAACCATTTTTGTTATAATAAAATTATACTTTCTATTTTGCACTGATTACCAGAAGTCAGGGCCGGATAATATTCACTGTACCTTGGGAAATAAAACTGCGATCCCTGAAGCAGCTGCCTTAGCCTTATCTAATAACTATGCGAATAAATTGCGTTATTAATCGAACTTCGATTATCATCTTCGTGTTTGAAATATCGACATGAAGCTGTTTTATAAAAACAGATAGATTTAGTACATTCCTCCGACTTCGGAATACGTTATTTATTTAATTTTAACGAAATCTCATATCCCATATTTTATATATTTTATGTAGGCCATATTTTGCCTTTATCTACATACCAAAAGTTAAATAAATTATTTGCAATACAGTAAATTATTTAATCTAAGGTCTATCTGTTGATTACATGAATGATAAGATGAATGTATTATATTAGAAGCATTATGATCTCCGAATATTTCCAAAGAAACGGAGCAAATAGGTTGAATTAGACTCTCATTCAAGGCGAATATGTTCGTGAGCTTAATTTGCGTTATTCATGATATGTAATATATTTGAAAAAGGTATTTCTTAACAATGGCTTGAATTTAGAGTTCAATTAACGTCATCGCAGTATCGAAAGCCAATATTTCCTTTCAATGTTGATTAAAATGTTGTATACAATATATATGAAATAGCTCAGTTTAGCATTATGTTTAATTAAATCTATCTTATATACTATATACTTACCTATTATACCTATAATTTGATTATGATTACTTAATCATGATAAATAAAGAACAAATAGATAACATCTATAGATAGTAAAAAGTATAATTTCTGAATATTAAACATTCATTTTTTGATCTCATATCTTTCTATATTTGATCTCATTTTTTATGGGAGTATCCCTTGCCTATGCGGCCAAAGCCGAGAGTGAAAACCTAGAAACACGTAAATTCTTTTCTGCATATCAAAACATTATTCTTTCTTTTTTCCTACTTGATTTTGTTTTTATTTAAATAATATTTTACTTTAATATTAAGGGAAATATACACATTTACATGAAAGATCCTTGATGCACAAAGAGTAAAAAAATATTTGCTGAACTAAAACTATGTAACTCTGCGATGAATGTGTTTACAATACGTGATTGCGTTGTTAAAAGGAAAGTTAGCTAATGCCAAAGTTAAATATGATCATGACTTACATCGTGAACGTTAATACGAGTTTATAAAACTTTACTTCAATTTAAATGCATTTCAACCAGATGCTAAACTTTCAACAGCTTGTCTGAAGTCGTCTGCAAACTCTTAAGATATAAAACTTTTAATTAATTATTTAATATTTGCCATAGTTAGGTATAGTTAATTGAAAGATAATAGCTTGCAGGCTACTAGTGAAAATCATCATCAGCCCATTATCGTTCCCAATGCTGGGACACAGGCCTCCTATGAGGGTTCAGGCCATAATCCACCACGCTGGCCAAGTGCGGGTTGGCAGATGTCACATGTCGTCGAACTTTTGATTCTTGGACATGCCGGTTTCCTCACGATGTTTTCTTTCACCGTTTTAAGCAGTGGTGATGTTATCCACATGTGCAGATAAATTGAAAAATCAATTTATTTCCTGCACGCTCCGCTCGGTCTCGAACCCCGACTTATCGATTTTGAGGTCCGAGGTTCTCACCACTGAGCCACCACTGCGTTTTTGTGAAAATAATTAATATTTATTGTGACTCAATAAAGCTTCATTTGGCAAATTAATTGTACACCAGTTAGAATAAAATGCAATCATTTACTAGAGGAGGTATAAACCCAAACTACAATTCAACTTATTTTAACAAAAACGTTTTCTCTGTAGCAATAATAAACACCCTTCCACAAATATATTTGTAAGTTAAACAGTATATTTTGCGCCTGTGAAAATATTTATTCCGCAAGAGTCCACCGTCGACGACAAAATTATGCAAATGGGTCCCTTTTCAAAAGTGAATGGTTAACTGTAAATACATTTGGAGACTTATTTGTTCAATACGTGAATGGACATGTTGTAAATTGTTAGTTTTCGTAAGAATTCAGTGAATATTCCTTAGCAAAAGTAATACTAAATATTCACTGAAGGAAATGTTAGTAGCGATTTCTTTATTGTATGAACCAAGCGTTCCATGTACTTTCTTCGTTTTTTTTTTCAGAAATGATTTTCTTGTAATATTAAAGTTTTCCGTTTGATCATACTTTGGAGAAGTTGAATCTATCATAATTTTTTAATTTGGATTTTCAAATGTTAGTTAATGCATATTGTTGCTAAATGGATCACACAGAATATATAAGAAATTTAAATATTAAATGAAATTCGAAGTCTAAGACTTAAATTTTTATATGCATGTCAGTCTTGTAATAGCTTAATGATTTACAAGGCTACGCCAAAGACAGCGTAGATGGCGTCTTTTGCTTTCTCGTAGAACTATGTAGAATTATGAGTAAAGGTCTAATACTTTGCCATTTTCTATTCTTATAACTAACCCAATGTATGGTTATTTAGGCTAAATAAAAAAAAATAGTGTAAAGCAGATACATTCACCCTATACCCAATAAGAGGATACAGGAATTCACTTCTACTTTAATCTATTTTCAGTTTGTTAAGTGTTTATAAATAAGATAGTTATTTTCAGAATATCAGTAAACCTACGTAACATTGAGAGTCATCTGTCTAGACACCTTGAATCTATTAGAAAACCATCGAAACGCTATAGAGGGATGCGATAATCGTGGGTGGAAGAAACCCCTTCTTCTATCACCCTCGTAATGTGACGTATACACACCATGAATATTTACCAACCTGCGAGATGTGAATCAGTGTGACCTTTGCCGTATTTATATGAATTATTAAAATATTATGAACGACACTCTATATTTAATCACGTTCCAAATTGCTCTCGTCACGAGAATCAGTTTCGCGACACATGCATGTTACATAATTATTTTATAATTAGTAGCGATTATAATCCCTGGTAATATCATTAATGCGACAGTAACTCTTGTCTGTATGTCGCTTTTTCACGCTTAAACTAATGTACCAATAAGGATTACGTTTAGTGCAGAGATAGTTACAGACCCGAGAACGTTCAAGGGATACTTTACGGGAATCCTACGGGAAAGGTTACTATGTAGAGATATTACAGATCTACGGATAATTCTGTAATTTTTTGACTGCGAGGGCGAAAACAGGGGCGGAAAACTAGTGAATAATTCATTCACTATTTCTGAGCTTCACTCATCATAAAAACCTGAAGAGTTTATTGGTTTGTTTGGTCGTGTTGATGTCAGGTAGTACTGCACAGATTTTAAAATTGTTAATGTGGGAGTCGAGCACGTTTCGACATGAATTGGGCCAGCTCGCCACGGGTTTACCAAAAACCCCATAAAAAACCGGCGTGAAATGGGAGCATGGCCCGTTTCCCTTTTTCCCACCAGCTTTTGTAGGGGCATTATTAGGTGGTGATCGCAGGCGTACCACCAGCTCAGTTGCCCGCTATGACATAACAAAGCGGTATGCTATTAAATGTTTTAGTGTATGATTAATGGTGGCTTGGAGCATATACTCAGAATGATATTTATTTTTCTTGAATTCTTGAAATCTTGTTTGGTCTATTTATATTTATTACTCTCACAAAAATTATGTTAACATTTTGTTATATGTAAATTTTTAGCCGAAGCTGACCTTTCCCCGCTTGTTTTGCGAAATTACCTTGTAATTACATCCACTTTCGACGTACACTTCTAGCTTTAGTGACAAGAGAGACTGTCAGTTTACGGAGGCAATTTAAAAATGTTTTAGCGCGGTAAATAATTTATGCGTGACATTTTCAGGCTAAGATAAAAGAAACGGAATTATTTTTAACACTGAACTGAATTTGTACTGAAATTGAATATCAATATATACTTACGTTTTTGTGACCTTTTAAGCCGACGCTAAAGGGTATCAATTACCAAGAATATTTTAAAAAGTTATTGAAAATTTGAACACCTTCTAACAATCTACTATTGGGGTTTTAAAAATATATGTGGTTACGAATAAATTGCTCGGAAACTATCTACATTCTACATTTTTATTGGTGCATGCACTTCAAATATATAAGGCAGTAACACGTATCAGAATCGGGTAAATCATCAAAATATTTACTCGATTAATATTATATTAATAATCTATGCTAATAATATAAAGTTGAAAAGTTTTTTGAATATCTTTATCTCAGGAAATGCTGGATAGATTTTAAATTTATTTCAAAGTCATCTCTGAGTAGTATACCTGTATATGAATCAACAGACCGCTATGACAAAATGTGTAACGTTATTAAATCGTCTTATTAATTTCCTTGTAAAATTATTAATGAAAACGTTTGTTACTTTTCATTTCGTATAAAAAAAATGACGACAAAAAACCAAAAAAACACGCCAACGACCGGGCTGAGTGGCGTGCCATGAGAGAGGCCTATGTCCAGCAGTGGACATCAAAAGGCTGATAATGATGATGATGATGGTGATTAAAAAATGGTTTAAATATCTAAGTTTAAGTTATTTTCTAAAAACAAAATTTCCTCAAACTCAAATAAACTGCAACATTTATTTATTCAATTAGACTTCTTATAGAAGCACTTTAAAATCGTCATTTTACACAGTTTTAACATTTACCACCGGTTCTTCTATTAAACAATATCTATCCTTATATCAAACAATATTTAGACTATTATGCATAAATTAATTAAATTTCTAGTAAATTTAGATATAGATTTAAACCAATATGTGGGTAGATAGTGCGTATACTAAAGATAAATTTAAAAACAGAGACTTATTTTGAATCTGTTTGTTTATTAATGCATTTTTACTATACTAGCTTTCCTCCCGTAGCTTCGCTCGCATAAGGAAAAAAAGACAGTTGCAAGGTTTTACACGCATATGACGTCGCATTTTCTATAGTGATATATCAAAAAGTTCCTTCTTGGTTCTAATTATTTTTGTATCAGATTTCATTTAAATCAGTTCTGTAGGCGTAATGAAGAGACTAACAGAATTATTTCCGCATGTTAAAAATTTAAGATTTAATTAATGAATAATTCCAAATTGTGTATCAACTAAAAATTAAATCGTTATATAAATTGAAAAAACTATAAAGTTGTCAATATATCATTGCTGTAGGAATGCGTAAATACTATCAGTAAAGCCGCTTTAAACTATTTATGGATTTAAAGCGAAATTGATGGAAATTAATACAAAATTTGTGGTTCAGAATAACCGATGTTTAGATTCGCTCTGCAAATGTTACCCTCTACAAACAAGTTAATTCTACGAGTGCGGATGATAAAGTTCATTACCCACTTTGTACACAATGTAGGAGAATTATAAATGAGGTCATATATCCAAAATTTTAATATCGATACGGATTTGTTACAATTTTATAGATTTAACTACATGCAGGGCTCCGCCCGCGTAGTAATTTGTCGGTCTTGAAACCAGGATATAAACTATTCTATCTTTTACGTTGGACCAAACTGCACATGGTGTAGGAATTTGATTAAAAATCGTTTGAGTAGTTTAGGAGTCCATCGCGGACAAACAATGTGACACGTAATTTTTTTAAATATTAAGATTGAAATGACAGAGTGTGTATGACTTTTAGAACAAAAGATCAAAATACACTATGTGGATGGAAACGTGATTATTTATAACGATACATTTTTCTTACGCTAGTATTTATTTTGTGTGCTTGTAAAGAATTTAAGAAACGTTTTTTGTTATATTCATTTCTATGAATACATTATGTTATAAACTACGAGTATTAAACTGTCAGAAGAATACAGTAAAATAATCAGACAAAAAATTCATTCAATTGAAACGTTAATTCAAATTTATAATGTTGAACTAAGCGTTTTAATCTATATAAAGAGTAAGAGGTGACCAAATAAAGACCCTTGTGGTATCCCTGGATTATGGTTTTGTTTCAACAGTGAAACATTATGTGCGATTGGTAATCGGGTCCAGTCCAGAAAACCGCATTTGCGCTGAACGTGATTGTGCAACCAACACTGAGATTACATTTTGATAGCATCCTGTGTCACGTACTGTGGTCTGCCCGAGGTTAACCAAATATATATAGACGTTCTGATTGTTTTTGAAATAATTTTATATGTTAATCCGTCTGAAATTTCATAGGTATGACGGAAAACTTACATTTATACTTATTATATAATGAAATACTTAGTATTTCTGTATTGACACCTAAGGTGATAAGATATGGATGGTTAGTATAGGCATAAGTCAGACTTTAAGAATACAATAAAAATTTATTTATGGTTTTAAGCATAGGGTTTAATGGAGTATATAAATAAAACCACATAAATTGCCTTAATTTTGTCTTCAGTTTTAATATTTAATAATATTCCATGGGATCCATTCACAGGGTAGTCGATCTCGTTTGAAATATAATATTTACTGCCACGCTTTCTTACGTCAATAGGAATCGTTTGATAAAATCATCCTATTTTCATTCCATTGTTTTCTGCCTCAACGATATCATTGTAGCCAGAAGCTCCGCTGAGTCGAGCTTATAAAAATTTATGGGTCATTATGATCGTATAACAGTAGGATACGTTATACGTAGCAATCTATATTGTTTATATAAAAATTATGAGCGTCAACAAAATGATAATGGGAAAATAACCGTTATTACAGACGTTTTATAAAAAAATGCATACAAAGAACTAGTTAATTTGAATTGTCGCTATGGATTCAAATTTTTTAAGAGTAAAGAAGTGGTAGCTGAATTTTGAACGATGTCTCTTAATTACCACTCTAACCCCAAAGTATGTTGGACTCCTGTATCCCTATCGAAAAAAAAATTTCAATCACAAAGTCTTTTCGGATAATGGTCTATCAATCCATCAGGACTTTTTTTAAAGTAAAGGAAAGAGTCCCGTGAAAATAAAAATGGCGAATGAAATATATCGAGGTCTTGTATACAAAATTGCATTTTCTCTTCTTGCCCTCGCGTCCTTCTGAGCCTCTATACTAATACATGAATGATATAAATTATGTTCATGTTACTATAATTTCTCGTGCTCTTGCAGCCGTAAGTCAGTTTATACACGGCTCTCAAATCCAAACAACACGGCCGCAGACACTCGATAAACCTCTTAAAGGCTTAAAGTATGTTAGTAAGTGCTGCGTTGACTTTCTCGCTTTAAATGGTTGGTTTTCGTAGAAGGTTAATGGAATGTATTGTGAGATATCTCAATAGAAAATATCAGTTGAATGCGTGTCGGACTTGTGACATTAAAGGGATCCATACAAAAAAAGTTAAAGAAACTACAAAAAAAAAATTATAACCCGTCCAATTTATGACAGTTAGTTGATTTACTTAGATTTTTTGTTATTCGTTGTCATAGAGGCAGGATAAATACAACATAATTTCTGAAAATTACATTCTAACTATCACGGGTCATAAGATACAGCCTGATGTCAGACAGACGGATAGATAGGCAGACAGACAAACAGACAGCGAAGTCTTAGTAAAATTAAATAAAATTTTAAAACAATTTAATAAAATTTTGTGTTGTCGCCCATCTTGAATTTGTAAATATAACATAGTGTATTATATTTTACTTCTAAAACACTTCAATGTCACGAATAACAATTACAATAAAATTAATTTGTCAAAACTGCCTACGGTTTCGATACAAATGATTGTAGCTCTCTGACGTTTTGATTTGAATAGGTTAGGATATATTGACACTTGGCTATCAATTCCATATTCTGTACATCAAATCGCGTCGTAAACAAATGTGAATCTAATATTTATCGACAGTTTATAATCTCTAGCTCCATCGTAATTGTGAACGGAAAGACAAAGTTCACATTCTGTCCGATTTTAATTACCAACCCGTACAATTGTGAACCAATCGTAATTGGTCGGTTCAACTCCTATGTTTATTCCTAACTCTATGGCTACAACACGAAATATTTCCATAACCAAAATACAGTTAATTTGAACATCGTGACATTATATTAATTAGTTGAAGTCGTCAATCGTCCTCAATTAAACATCGAAACAAAATTAAATCGATGCCATCAAATAACATATAGTAATTAAAATCATAAATAAACATTAGACCAAGATTATGTACCTATTATGGAGGATCATGATTTATGTGGATACTTACTTCAAACATCATAGTCTCTTTTATATATTATATTTAGTTTATAATGAAGAGCAGGTGAATAATTTTAGGATTAAGTTTTAAGCATTGAATCTCAAATGCGCGAAATAAAAAAAACACTGCGCTTTGCTTTGCCGTATTTTTATTCTTCAGACCGAAAAACATAAAGTTTTTGTTTGGACTGCCGTTTTAAATAAACAATAGAGAAGCTTTGCGGAATATATAAGCAGAATCGTTGCTTAGCCAGCTTGTTTAGATTATATAACAGATATTTTCCGAGTAAATACTGGTTGATGCAGATAACGTCAGTTGTGCTCTGCCAGCGGGCTCAAAGGAATCTAATTTTAAAAGCATTTTCCACTTACCTCTTCATAAGATCACTATCGCATTACTCATATTTCCCTTTGTTGTGTGATATGGCATTTAGATAGCACTGACAAAGGATTCAAATAAAGTCGAAATATATAATTAAAGGCATGACATACTGGTCTGTAGTATTCTATTTGTAATTTGTATTTTAATGTGGTAGTCGAGCACGCTTCGGCACGAAATGGGCCAGCTCGCACCGGGAAAGTGCCACACCGCCATAGAAGACCGCTTAAGATAGCATTCTGCGGTGTTTCGTTCGGTGAGTGGGGGAGCCGGAGGCCCATATCCTTTTCCTTACCCTTCCCAGTCCTTTCCTTTATTTCTCTCGCCAATCCTTTCTTAAACCCTTCCCAATTTAAAGTCGGCAATCCATTTGTAGAGGCGTAACTTGTGCAATGGACCTTATACCTTCAAATGTTCATGGGCGGTAGCGCTTACCATCAGGCGTCCCACCAGCTCCATTGCCGACTGTGACATAAAAAAAAATATTGTGTAACTAATTGCTCTTAGTTTTTCTATTATATGGTATAATCCTTATCATTTAAAAAAAATGCTAAAGTGTCCTTTTCTCATCATTCATCAATTCATCAGTTGGATGTTTATTTGTCACTTTCACATCGGAAAGGAGTGATATTATGATATGATTTTTGTATCTGAAGACAGTAAGAAAGCTAGAGAATGATATAGGCTACTTTTCCGCGGTGAAATATCTCGTTCCTATGGGAATTTTCTTTGACGCGGGCGAAAATATAGTAATGTTATAGATATAAACTGGACAAGCCACTTCAGACCCTAGATTTTACAGAGAAAGCGATTAAGTATATTGAAATAAAAAATATTGATGAGGGTTCATAGTAGTTATAGCTATGTAGTGCTCAATGGCCATGGAATGCCTCGAAAAGCGGAAGGTCGCTGTTAATGATGTGTGTTTAATATGTTCCTTCTAAAATGTCGATTATCACTACCCAATATAAAACAAAGGCGTGTCCCGCGTCTGTTTGTTTAAAATTTAAACAATTTATTTATTAATTCAGCTTGCGTGTGTTGTTACATATACGTGGAACTCTCCTGATAAGTTTAAAAAACCTGTAGTAGGAGAGTTCCCTCTTCCTCAATTGAAGATTACATGTTTTTTTTGTTTATTTTCTTTCGATTAAATGATTTTACTGTAATAAATGGAGAGAATACATATAAGAGTAAATAAATAAATAAGATAAAATAAATAAAAAAAAATAATAATAGTAGTAATAATAAATATAATTTATATAAATATAAATACTCATATTAAAATAATATAAAATAATGTTTAATTTGTAACTCTCGTGCAGTGCAATTTAGTATTTTTAATATTTTTTATTAAATAATTTACATTATCAAACGTTCGGCGTCTTCATAAGTTACACTTTTAAGCCAGTTGTGAACTGTTTTCTTACAATCCGCATAGGATATTGTATAAATTTTTAAGATTCTATTAATTTTATTATGTAATTTTATTGACTGAGAATGGAATTGTCTAGAAGCAAAAAGTGTTTTTGTAGTGTTTGTATGCATGCATTCTTAGATATTGAAACGACGAAACGGATTTTGAGCGATTTTATAGATAGAGTAATTCAAGAGGTTTATATGTATAATAACATATATTGTAGTACTCTGAATTTAAAGCGGGCAAAATCTAGTATAACATAATTCAAGAACTTATGTTATTTAACTCATGTTAGGACCAAACTTCTCATAGAAGCAAAAGTTATCAAAAAGTACTAACGAAAGTTCGTAACATGTTCGTAATGTTATAGCAATGACAGTGAATAAATGATGTGAAATGCGAGCTTTCTGCTAAATTGGATGTGACTTTATGGAAAAACTGAATTATTAAAACAGATATTTGAAGGAGAAGTACAATTTCACTTGAAAAGTTATGCCCAAAACCTATTCTTTGAAGAGATATACTGCTATCAGTTACGTCTTACTGTTATTATTGTTTTTGTATTATTATGAAACGAAATAGCAAAAATCTAAATGATTTTCATGTTTGCAATACTATTTTATAATGTTTCCAAAATTATGATATCTAAACATAATTAAAAAAAAGCTATTCTATACTTTCCATTCTTTTAACAAATTCGAAATTTCTATCCTCCCACAATATAGGGCAAAGATTCAGTATCATCATCATCATCATTAGCCCATATATGTTCTCACAGCTGGGACACAGGTCCTATAATGATTAAAACCACGCTGGCCAAATGCGGGTTTGGCAGATGTATTATGTTTCAGTATGCGAAACAAAAATTACTTTATAATTAATGCGTTTCATGCTCACACAAGAGAGCATAGTAATCGTGACGTAATCGCCACGGGTATAATTAATCGTATCTACGGAACATTAATTCTGTTAAGCTCTCGTGACATCTTGAGAATTCCTTCATTTATTATCTCAGCCTAATGAAGCGTCTCGAGTTACTTAATTGTGTGCAGAATCACGGCCGATGGCTGTTGGAATAGCAAATTAGAGGCGAGCTGTTGACCGTTACGATTTTTTATTATGACTAGGGAAATAATCGTGCTGGTTGTGAAATGTGTCCTATAGAATGTAATATATGTTGTATAGATAGAGTACAATGTAGTATAAATAAATTCTGAATAAATATAGCTTTTATATGTATTCAATTGTAATCAAAATTTGAATAAAGCTTATTCCATCAAAATTTTCTTAGAGTAGCAATTTTGTGATGTTATACAAAGAATCAAGTATACAAGCATACAATTTAAAAACAAGTTTGCAAAAACTAATAAAATTTTACAATAAATCTTGATCATGAATTCTATTAACAAATTCCCATAATAAACAGAAAAATCTGTTCATCATTTAACTTTTTATGGCAGAAAATTCTTTGAAGTTAAATTTAATCCTGTTAAAAATTTTGAGCATGATGTCGCTTGTCAGTTTCTTTCATCTACGCAAAGTTATGAAAATGTTCTTAGTCATATTTCATCCACGCTTATTTCGAAACTGATTAAACTTGATATAGCCGAAAAATTGAAATGCTTAAAAAATATATCAACCTTTTGATGGTTTATAATTTATAATTGTTATTAGCCTTGACAAGACACAATTCAGAAGTAATTTATATCGAACTAGCTATTCGCCCTGACTTCGCCCGGTGGCCGCCCGCCTTTGTCACTCAGTGAAGATGCTTTATATCGGTGAAAAACTTTCAGAAACCTGTGGTTTGTATGAATACATTACAAACATACATCCAAAAGTGTACTTTATAATATTACTTGCCGCTCTTCCCGACTCCGCCCAGGTTGACCCGTGTTAAAAACTAAACAAAATATGTCAGTCGCAGATAACGTGGTTTCTATTGGTAAAAGAATTTTCAGTTAAATCTTTTCTCTTTATAATATTAGAGTAGATTATATATTATAGCATATATAACAAACTGTTTCTCACAGCTTAGAACAAATAACTCGCGCTTTCATCTGCATTAGGAATTTATTATCACGCTTTTGATATTTTTCTTAGCTGCAACTCTGTTCCTATTGGTCGTAGCGTGGTATATTTTTCATTCTATCTGCTACTCGAAGTTCCTTGATAAATGAATATAAAAATAATCTTTCAATTAGAACCAGGAGTTCCTGAGATAAGTACAATCAACCAACCAAAAACTATCTCTTATCATTTAGGGGTATGAAAAATAGATGTTGGTCGATTCTCAGACATACCCAATTTCAGAGGAGTTCGGTAACTAACTTTGTGACACGGGAATTTTATATATAAGATTATTAAAGAATGGTGATACATTTTATGTATTTCAATTGATGAAAACTATCTAAGAATTTAGTTCCAAACCCAGTTCAACCAAATTGCCCTCGTTTCAAATAGAATGGACTAAATAAGTTTGACGTCTGATATTTGTCCAGCTTCACTCGAATATAATTTAGTTAATCTTCTGTCTGCAGTCGGAAGCTATAAACCGAATGCAGATCATGAGTTACACAGTAACATTGCAAGATGCAACCATATAAAGTGTATTTTATGGAGCAGTTAAATTTATTTAAAGTAATTGACTGTAATAGGTGTCGTGACGATAGCTCACGCAAGTGTGCAAGAATTAAATAAAATTACATTGTTCTAGATAGGTACTTGTATGTTGCAGTCATTAAAGTACTATTAAAATAATATTGTAAATGTGTTTTGGCCTTTGCCTGAAGGTTGCCTGGCAGAGATGACTTGAGCCATCGTTGCAACAGCTTCTTTTCCTTCTTTGCTTGATGCCATATTCTATAATGGAGAATGCATAAATAAATAAATAAATACATCATAATGCGTTCATCATTTTCAGACTAAACACATTTTTATTCGCTTCTTTACTCTGGAACGGAAAAGTTGAAAATTACCTCTACAAAGAACTTCTTTGTACACCGTGAACTTTGAAAACAAGTTCTTGCATCTGAAAGGCGGAATTCATAACTATGAATAAGTAAATGCAACTAGATGCTTTTTATTTTTATTAAAAATACCGTCCGCGGTCTTCATTAAACTCTCTCATGTATTTGACGTATTTTTCTGCCCATTACAGGATTCTTAATCAAGTAATTTCATTACCAACCTGTTAATCAGTTATTTACTGAAAACGGACTAAAAATTACATTTTATTTAACCGATTTTGTGCAACACGGTTTTCACACTTATAAATAAATTAAGAAAAATATAAATCAGAATCAGAATGAAATAATAGATCAGAATGTGACCATTCTATCATATTTGGTACATTATTCATTAAGAGTCAGTAAGTAGTATAATTTATTAGGTTATCTTTTCAATTATCAAGCTTCTTAAATTTAACAATATTAATTCGGTTTATATAACTTTTGTTGCAGGGAATAATTTCTTTAGATATACATAGCCAAATAAATATTTAATTTCATTGTCCTTATGGCCATTCATTAACTAATAACATAAGTAGTATTAATTTTTATTTTCGAGGGTATCTTTGATATCACAAGCGCATTTAAGAAACAGAATAATTTTGATGTTCATTGCTCGTAAATGTAATAGCCACTTTACTGTCCAGTAATAAAGATCGTTTTCATTCGTGCCTAGTCTTAAGTGAGGCTCAGTATACTGCGGCAATAAATCCAAGCAAATTGCCGTAGATATGGGGGCTTTTATACGCTGTTTAGAGAGAAACATTTCTCGCCAACGCACTGCATTTCATATGTTTTAAAAGTAGTATAGTAATTTTATTTATCTCGATTTGAAAAACAAAATTAAACTTCTGCGACGCATCTTTGTTAGAAGTTTAAAGATAATTTCTGTAAAATGTTATAAATTGTAGTAACGTTAACTTTCAACACGAACATATATCTTATATGTACATAAAGACATTTCAGTATTAAAGGTTTTGTAAGCTTGAGTTGACCTTTGCCTTTTTTAATAACATCGTAATCTATAATGGGCGAAATATTATACTTAAATGTCAACATCACAATGTCCCTAATTATGTTGCTACGCCGGATAATCGTAGCGGTGTGCGTAGTCGCGTAGTTCTACGACATGTAGAAAAGTTGGGAGCAAGGAAAAGTATCTAATTTTTATGACCTGATGTCTAAATACACATACATTTTATGATTAAATATTTTTAAACGTATCCTAAATAATTTTTTTTGTGTCTTATTTTCTTCGTTAGTGTTAAAATAAATAAATTAAATAAATAAAACGTTGTACATAGCTATGTTTACTACTGTACAAATGTGATAGTGTGTTTGTTTGTTTGTATTTCACTATGTTAGCTTTTTCCTCCTTTTATTTCTATTGTCGCTTTTTGTTTGTTTTCTTCTCCTTAAGTTGTATAAAATTATTTGATAATCCTTTTTTGTATATATGTATAATATGACCTCATTAAAAGTTTATTTATTTTGACTACAGTCTATAAGTATATTTAACAGAATTTTTCCAATTACCTTAATTTTTGCTCACCCTCCTCTTCAAAATGTCTCTCTTTTTATGTTATATGGTAGTCTGGAAGAGATCGCTACCTAGCGATAAGGCCACCATTTGTGCATAATGTCTCTTTTGTTTTTATTTCATATATGTCTTTTTTTGTAAATGTTTGTGTGCAATAAAGTATAAAATAAATAAATAAATATTTCAGATCGCAACTGAACCATTTTATAATATATTGTTTGTCTGTATATAGTAGGGAAACTCAAGAGAGATAAAGGTTACTTTTTACCGAGGTGGAACATCTTCATGGGTCTCTTTGACTGCACAGCAAAAGTCGCATTCGAAAAGCTAGTAAATATTATCATACATACTTCATATATATGGTACTACTTCAATATAAAAAATACGGCATACCGATCGTTCCAATAATTATTTTTTAGCATCAGGATATTTACAATTTTAAAAATCTGTAAAATATATCAATACTCATACCATGCTACTTTGTAAATTAGTAAAAAACATGTAATTTTCTGCATAAACTCAAAGAGATCCTCAGAAATTACAGCTTTTAAACGTATGATGGCGTTTTGTAACAAGTGGGCAGTACACGTCTGCAAGAGAACTATTGTATCCGTGCTATCAAACATCTATTGAATTTCACATGCATGTAGTTGGCATTGATTTGTAGCCAGTATGTGGCTATTTACTCACGCCGCAGTATAGCTATTTGTTTCATAGAACACTTGATTATGAAACATGTATTGTAATTGTTCTATTTTTTGTTTATAACAGTTTTATATTTTATGAAAAGACAACGAACGAATAAATGTAGTATGTCCTTGTGTGACCATTCTTCAATATGATATAATTTTTGTATATTTAATGAACTATTATTAAAAAAGTACTTTGTAAATATACATTTCTTCATTCATATGCGCTATCAAGTTATTTATTACTAATTAATTTAAAAATAAGTGTTACGTATGAATATAAACACGAGTTAAATATATTTGTGTACAAGAATATTAGAATAGATTCATAGCTCCGAGCGGAATTTTAGTTGTATTCAGAGTCTTTTGTTATATATTTCTAGGAAGACATTGTGAAAGACGCTTTATGCCGAGAATGCTGTATATGTCGGGAGATTATTTTATTGTTCGAGGCCTTGTAACATGGTGGAATTATCGGAATTTTGTATGCTATAGAAATGTCAGTACGCACATAGTAATAAAGGTTTTAGTTCAGAGGAATACGCATTGAACCAAATAAGGGCTACAATTTAATATAAAAATACGTATCTTTTTCTACCTAAATTGATATAAGTTGAAATTCCATATTGAGATTGTCAAGCGTGTCCGCTTATTTTTCATTATTTTAAACATTATAATTTATGTATTGCCTTACTTGTGAACATTAATTATTTGAATGTTCTTATAGTAACTTAATCATAAGATTTTTACAAAAGAGGCATTGAAAATATTATACAGGGATTTTTCTAAATAAATACCATCATAAATTCCAAAAAACGAAACCATAACCCGTGTAAAACTTTTATTAAATCGACTTAAAGAAATAGTCAATTCGATTGTATTTTTTCGTAACATATAAAAAATACATTGTGTTGCTTCATTTCGGTCAGTTAAATCTTACTTGAGATATCTGAGGCTCTCACATGAGCAGATTAACACAACAATTGTATTTTATTGTACACACAAACAAAGTTATTGGACAAACAGATTGTTTCACGCTTTGTGGCACAATTTGATTGTCCAATAACAAACCGAGTTGCCGAGTTTCTATCTGCACATTTAGCACAGAATTCGATATTATTACAGGAAACCGAGTAAATAATATATTCTTGATACATGGCATACTGATTTGGATATGAACATGCGTATACGCGTTACTGTAAAAATTAGAACTAAAGTTTAGATAAGTTTTTTTTTTAAGAACGTATGTAGGACGTACGTAGAAAATACCAAAGATTTTACCGATGGAATTTAAGGAATTAATCTTTTAATTATAGTCTTGCTGCTACATGTTTTAGAGAAAACGCTCATAAGTGACCTGTTTTCTCGCACTGGATACGGAATAGCATAACGATTGTGATATTATTCTAAAATCATTGTGATTTACTATTCCGTTTCCTAATATCATCATTAATATCTATTCTTCCGCATTGTCAGTGTCATATCGCTTAAAGCGAAAAAACCGCCCGTATATTATTATATCATGCATTGAATAATTTTCATTAATTTGTCTATGTGTGAATGTTTAACAGTTAATCTTGTTCCAGGTTCTCAGTTCCAACACAGAATGGCATTTCGCGCACCGTGGGCTGCCGCACGCGAGACCGCGCCGTTCCATATTGCACACACGACTCTTGAAACGGCATCCTTTGGTGAGCAAATACGCACTTTGCAATATGATAACGCATTTATGTACGAGTAACACGTGAGTGATGTGATACTTTTAAAAAGTTTTCGTCTGTACGTGGGTTGGGCTTAATCCTGTAGTTAACGAAATGTCAATGTGACATATAACTTTGCACCCGTTTTGTAATTTAAACGAATGATTATTATATAAATATAGGATATTATATTATCGGATTAATCATTACAAATGTTATAAAGAGAAACTTGTCGACTAATTTTCATGTTTTGTTACAAATGGGAACTAAATGTTACTATTTACCAAATAAATAACGTAGGCTGTAGGTAATATGACTTATATCCCTGGTTAACGCGCTTGATATGAATATAAATAAAGAATAATAATATATGTTTAACCCACATACTTTGGTATTTATTTCGGTATCATTATACATACATTGACGATAAGCATAGTAATTTACACAAAATTGTATTTTATCAAAAAAGATGAATTGAAAGACTGAGCTAGATTTTTTACACAATTTATTGAGACAGATAGCTTACAAATTGCCAATACAAAGAAAATTGTATGTGAATAAGGTTTGATGCTTTCGCGGAAATAAGTTTTTAAACTTTATATATTTCTCGTCATTGTATACATTAAACTATATACATCAAATAAAACAGGTAAAAGTATATAGAATGAGATGGGAAAAAATTCAAATTCAAATTCAAAATATCAGTAGTAGATTCTTTAGGGTAATCTTAATGATGTACTCTTAATATAAATCAAATATTAGCTCTGTGTTTTAACCGACGTACCCGAAAACTAAAAAGGTTCACAAGTTGACTATGTTTATTTTTTGGTTTTCTTACTCGATAATTCCGTGGGTTTCAACCGACTGGCGATATTCTTTAGTGTTTTTTAAAATATCGTTATCACTTGGTCCCATTTTAAAACCTTTTTAGCAGAGAAGAATTGTAATAAAAAGAAAAACATAAAAAAAGGTTTGATTGTTTAAACTATTCCTGAGTTAATATCAAAAATGTTCGTAGCAAACACAAAGGATTCCTCCGCAAATATCCTACACTCTAACATATAAAGGATTACGTACGTGAGCATTGAACCAGTTACCGCACAAAAGGTTCACGTGGATTGTGGGCATTCCACAATTTACCTGAACAGACGAGTGGGTACGGGAGAATATGTGGTTATATAAAAATATTTCTAAAGAATACATCTTTAGAAATATTTATATATAAATAACGAAAATTCGTGCTTTTGTTTAGAAATTATAATAGACTAGCTTTTGACCGCGGCTTTGCACGCGTTGAATTTGGAGTCATTTAATAGATATTATACATATAAACCTTCCTTTTGAAACAGTATATCTATAAAAAAAAACCCCATCAAAATCCGTTGCCTAGTTTTAAAGATTTAAGCATACATAGGGACATATGGACCGAGAAAGCGACTTTGTTTTATACTATGTAGTGATATTATTAACTGACCCGGTGAACGCTGTTCTGCCTTACACTTCTGATTTAGGGGTATGAAAAATAGATGTTGGCCGATTCTCAGACCTACCCTATATATACACAAATTTTATGCGAATCGGTCCAGCTGTTTCGGAGGAGTATACTCCTTCCTATAGGAAGGAACATCGTGACCGTGAAAAAGGACAGATTTGATGGAAAACGTTATTCGATCTTGTCTCATTTTATAAACGGTCGTTTCCATAAAAATTATAATTTTGTTTCTTTTATAAAATATTACGTTAATACTGACTCAATGTTATCTAAAGGTTATTAAATTAAATTTACAAAAATTTTTACGAAAAATGTATTTTTTATAAAATAATCAAACCGACTTGGAATCCACGAATAGGCACTCAAGAGCAGAAATAATTGATTTAATTAATATAAGTGCTATCCACTCATCTATTTGAAGTCAGTGCCAGCCAAACCAAGTGTCCAATAGATAGGTATTTATGTAGTAAATGCCTACTAAGAACCTAGTAATTGTGTTACTATGTAAATGTAATATGAAGAATATATAGTTACTTCATATAGTAAGTAGGTAGATACTACTGCATATTTGTCCTACTTCCTTTCCTACTAATATTATAAATGCGAAAGTTTGTGAGTATGGATTTATGTGTATGTGTATGTTTGTTACTCTTTCACGCAAAAACTACAGAACTGATTGCAATGAAATTTGGTACGTAGATAGCTGGACAACTGGCACTCATAGGCAAGTTTTTATCCCAATATTCCTACAGGAATAGACTTATGCGGGTGAAAACGCCAGGCGTACCTAGTATACATATATATTTGTATACAGACATCCTAGCAAATAATTACAATAGTTAAAAAAAAGTTTTCAATCAATAGGTCCACACTGCGGTACAACAACCGGGTTTCAAGCGAGTGAAACGCGGCTTTCGCGCCCTCCGCCTCCCCGAAACTGTACCAGCTTCTGAGCCTCGCGACCCATACTTCCCTCTTCAGTGGTACTTGAAAAATACAGGACAAAATGGCGGGAAACCAAAGCTGGACTTGAACGTGGAAGCGGCTTGGGCGCAGGGCTATACGGGCGTGAATGTTACTACAGCTATCATGGATGATGGTAAGAAATGTGTTGTGTGTTAAAAACGTAATTTTCTTCTATTTTTACAATGAATAATTTTTATACAATTTCGTAGTTGTGCTTTTAGTTGATGAATAGACTTGAGTACCCTCAAACTGGGATAGTATAAGAAAAAGACTAAGAAGTTTCATGATTTTCGAGTGAAAATCTTCATTATTTAGTATATATAGTACAAACTTTTTAAATCAAGTGGATTTATATATGTATTAATAATATGAACATGATTAAAAACATGTTTGTTCAATAAAAAGAGGTATAATTTTATGAAAAGTGGATGTAATAAGGACCACCGCTAAAGAAAGTAACGCACTAGAAAGTAAAAATTGATATTAAATAAAGCAAGAGGTTTACATCTTTCTCGCATAATAATATACAGAATTAAATTAAATAATCAAAACTAAATCTCTACTATATTCTGTATAACTTTTTTTTTGTTTGGATATGATTAATTTATACAAGTATATTTGTAATAATATGAAGCTTAGGAATTTGTTTCTTTGAACTCGCAAATATCAGGAACTACATGATTTATTTCAAAAATGTCCTAACCAGCGGATTTGTAGGTATATGAACCCTGTGTTTTTGTGTGTATAGGCTATATATTGTATACCACGACAGGAGCCGAGAAGTCTGCTAATTATAAATAAAGAACTCAAGAGGAAATTTAATGTAAAACCTAAATATAAATATTATTCACCTAATAACAAAATAAGCGGTCACTATTACAGTTAGTTTGTTTACTGTTGATTCAACTTATAATTGATTGAATTATGAAACAAAAATACCTAAATATAAATTACGTACAAGACATGGATATGATAATTAATTATACGTTGTGTTGAGAACGGTCGTATGTCGAGTGTTGCTATGTGTTTAAACCGTGACATTATAGGGGGTAATCTCTGAATCTACTGAACCGATTTTCTATTAATTTTATCAATAGAAAACCACGTTATCCGTGAGTTCATCTAAATACATATTACTCAAAACTGATTGACTGACGTAGTGATCTATCACCGCACGACCCAAACCCCTGGACGGATCGGGCTGAAATTTGGCATGCCGATAGATATTGTGTCGTAGGCATCCGCTTAGAAAGGATTTTTATAAATTCTAACCTCAAGGTGATAAAATAGGAGATGAAAGTTTGTACTATGAAAATTTATTAAGATCTTGCGGGCGAAGCTGCGGGCGACAGCTATATTTTATTTCGTCTTTATGTAGGGTTAACCCAGACGACGCCCGGTGGTTTGGGTGTTTCCAATTTCATATATGTATATTTACGATACAAGTTGCTTTGACGAAAAACAATAATGTACAATGTTTTTGCAGGGGTTGACTACATGCATCCAGACTTAAAATATAACTATGTAAGTATGAAAAACCTTCTGTAACTCAAAGGGAATTAACAAATATCTGCCGTAGATAGTAATAAATTATTTTGATTCTCAAAATAAATGTATTAGGCTCAAAAATAGCTACATTTATTAGCTTGAAGGTAGACGCAATTTTGATTAATTGAGGTATGGAAAATATACCTACCTTAATGATAATTTACTAACTCTTAAGAAATTTAATGTAGAAACAAATAACGAGTCTCATTAGTCTAATTTTCTTTCATTTACCAAGATTACCTACCTCTGGATATTATCAGTCTCGAATTTTAAATGGAAAAGCTTTATTCATTAACCAGAGATATTAGGAGGTCTTGGGTTTAAAGGGTGCTTGAGTTTTAATAACATTGCTTAAAATATAATCAGTGTTAATTAGGTTTGCGATTTTAATCATTAGATTATGTAATATGAAATAGAATTTTCTAGAATAATACGATTCTATATAGGTACATGATCTTTTACGTTGAAAGTATTGAAAAGATATATTATAACAATGGAGTCCTCTTTTTGGCTGTACAAATTCGTGAAAAAGGATCTTTATAAAACGTAAAAGTAACCCAAGATAATGAACTTCACGATATTTTATACGATTATTTAGTACGCTATATAAGCCTCTAATATTAAAATGGGAATTTGATTAACTCAATTTGATTTTATACCAGAATATAATAGCGATATATATATATAAATAATGGTATAAATTATTATGTAATTAGAATGCTGAGGCGTCGTACGACTTCAGTAGCAACGACCCTTTTCCATATCCGCGGTACACTGACGACTGGTTTAACAGGTATGTTGTAATTTTTTATTCACTTGTTACACCGAAAGCAAAGTACACCGAAAGCAAATTATAGATTTACTCGGATCATATGTGGAAGCTAAGTCTGTCACTTTAATAACACACCATGACAATTCACTTAGCCAATACAATCCAATTGTCATTGTAACAAAATTCATGTTCTTCAAAAACAGATCGGAGACATAATGGTATCCTACATGAATTATAATTGTGTCTTGATGCGCTATTTCTCTGTATTTTATTGAAACACCGCATGATATTAGTTCTCCAGAGCAATTCATCATCGAATCAATTGAATTAGATGGTGTTTTAATGGTACAGCATTAATCATAAATAATACGCTGACTACCAGTTCTATCAAATCATTCCACCTCAAACCAATTATCACACATTGAAGCATTTTGAAGTTAGTAGACTTCCAAGTTTGCTAAATTCAAAATCTTATCTTAAAATAGGTTTCCAAACTAGGGTCCCATTCCGCGACCCAACCCTGGATGGAAACCTATAAACTAATGCAGACTCTGATCTATATGAGCCAAGCTTCATCCAGATCAGATGAGATCTCAGCTAAGATTAACAAACATCTTTTAAAACTGTCGTTACTATTAATATGATTTCATCGTAAGGCCGTATTTGAAGCCACGTCTTACGTTGTATCGTAGCAACTTTTAATTGTCCTTACTCTCTCAAGCAATCCTGTAAATGCTTACAAGTACTGTTCTTACTTTAATTGTTATCTTATCTTATCTTTTATATATTCTCATCTTGTATCAGCAGGTATCTTGATGCAAGATTCTGTATCGATTATCCGTCGATATATAGAAAACTTACTTTTCTATTAATATTTTGTTACGTCAATTATCGAAACTTTTGTGAGGTTTAACTTCGACGATGAAAAAATAATTAGATCATAAATGAATTTAATGTTTTCGTGATACAATGTTAGATGAGACTTCGTAAAAATTTGGGCCATCAATTTTAACAGGAAACATCCTAAGGCTGCTTAAATGCTTAAAAGTTAAACGAGTTTCTGATATAAAAACTAAATGATCACCTAGTGTTTATTCCTATAAAATAATTATTTTAGAGTAAGTTTTACATGTTTGCACAGATCAAATCATATACTGGCTTAGTACACTTTATATTAATAGTTATTTTTAAATTTGTTTAACTATAAAACAACGAACAGTGACATAAATCACGAATTAATTGCAATTTTCATGACACATCCACAGACCACTTGAAACTAAAACAATTCTGGACTGTGACAGAGCTAACTGAATAAAGACAGTTCGAG
Source organism: Zerene cesonia (assembly GCF_012273895.1). Taxonomy (NCBI): domain Eukaryota; kingdom Metazoa; phylum Arthropoda; class Insecta; order Lepidoptera; family Pieridae; genus Zerene; species Zerene cesonia. The sequence continues at coordinate 2,809,281 of NC_052109.1, forward strand.
AGCACGATACAGATTGCTAAATAGTTATTCCATAATTAGTCATTACCATTTCAAACTAAATTATCTATTCTTTCGTCCAAATAACACTAGTTTATAATTTTCTCAGCGGGCAGTAACATTGAAATTTAATCAAATAAATAGGAGTTTGTTGCTAGTCAGTAGTAGTTCAATTAGTCTTAAAAGGTAATAATAAGAAATTGTCCAATATCTGAAACTTATTTAAATTATAATAAGACAACGTGGATCTTACTTAAAATTTTAAGAGATTGAAAACTGCGCTGTCTTATCTTAGACACTTTGAAGAACTTTTGGATAATTTAACGATTCCTAATTAAATATAAGGTTATTGAAAATTTATAAAGTAATTGTCAGCAATTATCAAAGAAATATATATTAGTATACGTACTTATTTAATTAACAAGTCTGCTGTATGTAAAGAATCTTGCTAAGGATAATTTTAAGCGTTTTGCAAAGCAAATATAAAAACTTCGGCTGCGCAAAGTTAATTAAAATTATATCAGCCACGTTTCACCTTCAATCCTTATAATTCCAATCTTTCCATCACGCACTTTTAGGTCTTTTTAATTAAAAAGTATTGGAATTCCATTACATAAATTCTCCTGTCATGTTGGCTTAAATCCTCTTGTGGGAATTGTTTTAAACTTTCTTAGATATACAAGGTGAAAAATGCGACCTCACCCACGTTAAATGAGGAAAAATATTCGCAAAAACTCATTTTTTCTCCTATAATGTGAAAGTACTTATGTTACGTGATTTATATTGACAGCACTCGCACTAAGATTGGCACGTGCGTCAGTGTGAATACAATCAATCGTAGTGAATACAATCATATATAACATATTTGATAACGATATAAAAACGTATGCATGTTTCGGTCAAAGACCGAAATCGAAAAAGATCCTATGAATATGGCATTTCTTCATAGCCACAACGCGTCGTGGTTATTTTCATTAGAGCTGGTTTAGAGCTGCACTATGAATTTTGTGTTGTGGTTCTTTTACTGTGACAACAACGTGTATTTAGGTTTTGTTTTTTTTTCACAATGAGCGATGTCGGTCGTTTAGTCTGGTATATGTATAAGATGTGGCGTTAAAAAATGTTTGAGTTTGTAATCATAATTTTATTCTAGCCATGGAACTAGATGTGCAGGCGAGGTTGCAGCCGCTCGCGACAACGGTGTTTGTGGGGTCGGAGTCGCCTATCATTCAAAAGTAGCTGGTAAGATCTTTTCAATTGTTTAATTGATTTCTATATTATTTCGACGCATATATTGTAGTGTCCCTTATCAGTGACTTCCCGCCATGCGCCATCACGGTCCAAGTACATTCGAATTTTGTTCAAAAATTTCTTTGTGTTATTGGATTGTAACTAAGAATTATATTTATATTTTAGTTCTTAACTAAACAAACCACAAAACATTAACGACCACAAACATTAATGTTATAAAAAGTAAGTAATTGAAACTCTTTGATGTTTTCCAGTAGACTTGTTAATAATATAATATACTAAGGCCAACTAATATACAAGATTAGTTACCTTCATCAATAGCAGTATTTTAAGATTCTATTACTATTAGAATATAAATATTCATACAACTACATTATACCTACACACACTTCTATATAAAGCAAAAATCCGAAGTGACTTTGTAATTGTAAAATAATATAATAATATATAATAAATGATAATCATACAGTGAGTACATAATCCATCAAACGTATAGGTACACTTACTGATCGAAGTAGGTTTTCAGGATTGAAACAAAAATAAATCCTCATCAAATATTGAAAATGCCACAAAGCTCGGCACGGGGCCGTATCAAATATTGTATTTTGCGAGACAAGCCTACGTCAGAAAAACCTTATTTGTATGAGTTATGACATGAAATCCTCCATGAAGGTCGTGCGGGTATCTTTTTGGCGCGCAGGTGTAATTTCAGCGAAGTTTTTCCCGAGTTATGTTCGGATATTTCGATTATACATATTTAACAAATAACGAACACGGGCGAAGCCGGGGCAAACATAGCAATATTACAAAGAAGATATTTTTGGTTTGTTTTGTTATGAATTAACTCTAACTAACTAACTTATCCAATTTTAAATCTTCTTTTACAATTTTAAAGCTACATCCGCACCGAGTAACGTAGTTTTTATCTTAAATAAACCCTAACACCACCGGAGCAACCGGCCAGCAACTGATAATTATGAAGTATTTTCTTTATTCAGATATTTTAATTTAAAATCTAAGGTGTATTTGAATAGTTGTAATAGGTATTTATCTATTTGATCACTTCTGTAGTACGTTTGTTTGCTTAAGCTAGTGTTTATTTAGGTTTCAAATAGTTCCATTGCTACATTAAAATCCTTTGTTATTAAAAAAAATACATTAGAAAACACCAGTATATAAACCAGTATCGTAAATTACTATTAGCATATAGTACTGTTTCAAGACGAAACATCACTAGCAATTCAGCTAGCTTCTGAGATGAAAATAGATCGATCATATTACGAGAGTACTTCAAGCGGCAGAGTTTTTATCGATACATTCAAAAGGTCCCACTCAAACAATATCTGAACCATTGGCGCGCAACGATTCGCTTTTAGAGACAAGCATCGAATATATCGCAAATTCTCAATCTTCTAACAAGAATACCGAATACGATATGTAATAAGTTAATGGTTATTTATTATATTTTAAACGTTTTACTTAACTGATGTTAAATAATATCTTTAAATAATTTTGTTTAATGTTTATCGATTCGCCCCTCTTTGTCCGTGGTACATAATATCTAATGTCACTCAGTGAAGATACAGCTTTCTAATGGTCAAAGAATTTTTTAAATCGTTCGAGCAGTTTTTGTGTGAACAATACCAACATAGGTACGTATAAAACACAAGCGTTTCCTCATTAGTTTATATAATTATAAACTAAAACACCAAAACAATCAGGACAAATGATTAACAATACATAAATAACATACAATAAATGACTCTGATACAAAATTTTAATTTTTGTACATGCAAAATAGATACAAAATTCAGACATAAGAATCACGTAAATGCTCTAATATAATCTCGTTATCTCTTAACTCCCAGAAAAGAGGATAAAATTGCTAACAAAAATGTATAAAAAGTCCGATAAGCGTCAATTTCTTTTTGTTGTTGTCAATATTGAACTTTTATAAAGCATTAAGGATGCCATTAAGGATTTACGTAAATTTATAGTCGTATTGATTTATTTCGTTAGCAACGAGATTTTGCTTGTTGCTTCTTGAATGAATTGATCTATTCTAAACAGTATATTAAATAGAAAGACTAATGAAAAGTCTTTTAAGTGTGGAATACCAAGGAAATACCTATTTAGGTTAATATCTGTTTATGTTTATATTAATTCGAATTATTATCATCAAATTGAGCTACTTATGTAGATACGAGCATGATGAACATACCTCATTTTACGTGAAAGCTTTAAAGAAAAGTAGATAAATGGAGATGATGCAAAGGCCATTAACTTCACTATAATTCGACCCGACACCGACATTAAAATATTGTTTAGAGTGATTTTTGATATATTGGTATCATCGAGTTTTGTTATACGGCTAAAGATTCTTAGTTTTGAAATTGTTAACTGTTAACTACCATCTTAACAAAATTGTCATAGGGGTTACAGGTATGAAGACACTACTGCTTCTTCTATAAACACTATCTATCTATATTTATATCTATCCTATATACACTGTAAAATTTGAAACTTGAAATATTCTAGCAATTATTATAATATGTGTATACTCGTTAAATATTTATTCATAATAATATTGTTTAGTTTAATATCAAAAGTTTCGAGCAAATTCAAATTTTGTTTCATTACGCGGCTCTTGGTTGGCCTTTTGAGATGAAAACTGAATATGGGCACCTTTTGCATTAAATTATATCATAAAATTATCATATTTATTTTATTAGGGAGATATAAGGACACCTGGGACTTTCAATTGCCCGTAGAATAACAGAAATAGACAAAGTTTTTGAAATGTTTTGTCTTCGTTACCTTCAAAATATATTTTTGCTTTTATGTAAAATAATATGCTAATATGTACTTTTCGCAAGTGTTTCTATACAAAGGATTTATGTACCTCGCAAAGTAAATTACAGTAAAATATAATTTTTTTTACAGATATTCGCTTCATTTGTATCGTCAAAATTTGACATTTTACCTTCCAAAAGTATGTAGTTTTTCTTTGACGTGACAAAATAGAAGGAGACTATCGTTTTAAGCAGGAAATTACAAAAGATAAATAGAAAACAATCACTCGGGATGGAGACATGTTAATACGTTTTATATTTTAAAAAGGAAATGATCAAAATATATGATTCACTGCAGTAAAAAAATAATAGATTAATGCATGATACTTATGTATGCTAAGCAGATACTAGTTGACAAACATTATACTATAAATTTGATATTATTGAAAAATATCACAGACTAGCGGTCCGCCCCAACTTTGACTGTGTAAATATATAGCCTATAGTTTCCTTTATAAATGGGATATGTAACACTGAAATAATTTTTCAAATCGGACTAGTAAGTCCTGAGATTAGTGCCTTCGAACAAACAAACAAACTCTTCAGCTTTTTAATATTAGTATAGACATACCTACCTCAAAATGTCTCTTTTAACGATTAATCACCATATTTATAACACGACCAATGATTATTATTTTTTGTCAAATTGTTATTCTTCAAGTAAAATAGTGATTTATTTAACTATAATAATAAATACATATTCAGTACGATGGTATGTATACATGTGTGCGTGCGGGCTTGTGCACCAACAGAGTTGGTCGAGACCGTTGATTCGTCGATTGTATACATGTGTGCGTGCGTCACATAAACTTTTGCAGTCTCTTTAAGCATCGCAGTTACACGTGCTGTTTAGTACGTAGGTTATGAGTTATGTACGTATATTTATATTGCACATACACGAACTTCAAACAAGGGAACGTTATGAGGACTACATCAGCTAAAAGCGTGTTTTGTATAAATGTCTTTAGACTTAAAGAACATCCACTAAAGCGAAAAAAAAAAGAAAAATCGCCTTAGGATATACGCTTATTACATAGTGTGTAGAAAAAACAATGCTAAGAATTAGATTTCATAGTAAAATAGAACAGATACACTCTTAGCATTTTTATAACAATTGAGATAAAAATGCTAATTAAACTTCTAATTAGAAACCATACTACTATAGGGCAATTATTTTGATATTATTGTCAAATTATACTTCAAGCACAAGTAATCTAATTGTGATTTATATTCTTTGTATAATCAATAGATATTTAGTAATTAGTAATCGCTAATTCTTATTTATTTGTTGTTTTAGCAGTGGTGGCTCAGTGGTGAGAACCTCGGACTTCAAAATCGATAAGTCGGGGTTCGAGACCGGGCGAGCGTGCAGGAATTAAATTGATTTTTCAATTTATCTGCGCATGTGGATAACATCACCACTGCTTAAACGGTGAAGGAAAACATCGTGAGGAAACCGGCATGTCCAAGAATTAAAAGTTCGACGACATGTGACATCTGCCAACCCGCACTTGGCCAGCGTGGTGGATTATGGCCTGAGCCCTCATAGGAGGCCTGTGTCCCAGCAGTGGGAACATATATGGGCTGATGATGATGAATTCTTATTTCTGATTAAAATACGTATTTGTGCGTACGCTACCAACTATACCAACCAACACCGTTATTACCAGACCTCTACGACAACTAATATAATACTCATACGATTACTTTGATTGTTAATATATGGGCGTGCGTCATTTTAACTCTCTCAGTTCCCTTATACATAACTAATGTTATAGACCGGGAGATGGTGACACAAATTACTAGGTCATTTGTACCAGTATGGCGGTTCTTCAGTGGTCTAATTAC
>NC_052109.1:2816228-2854815 GCF_012273895.1 Zerene cesonia
TACGTAATCAACATTTTGACGAAGTGCTCGTGGTGGAAATCTCAGTTACATCACCGTTAGAGACACATTACTAAATAGTTACTTGGTTAGGAAATAATGCAGTTGAACTGACGTAACATTGGTTGTGTAAGGGCCGGTAAGTAATGGAATTAATACTTCAGAGGTCCGACATATTCTGGAACTGTTTTAATTGTTTCCAGTTAATTGATTCGATATTTTTACAAATTTACATTTAATATTAGTGCACGAATATGAAAGAGGTCGATCAACGTTAAATCTGCAATTTAGGCAATAGATGTCATCGTATCAAATCATTTATTAAACACACCAGGTAATGATGGAAAAGGTCTGTAAAATAATATCAAACAGAACTGAACAGAATAGAACAGTATAAAACTAAATCGGTCTCTACTGTCTGTCACTAAGTATGCTTACTTATTTATCCATAAAACCACCCAAAGGATTTTGATGCGGGGTTTTTTTAGTAGATTGATCCAAAAGGAAGCTTTACATGTATATAAATATGTACATATATCAAGAACTAACTTATAAATACATGTGTCCTAACATGAAACTCAGACTGATGCCAATTATTATATAATGTCAACAGTTATGTCAATAGCATGCATACTTATGTGAAAAGCGAAATTAAATTGACAACTTAAAAGCATGTTTCATACGAGAATACTAAGTATACGTAGCGAGGAAATATTTTATGCATGTGTGCCTACCATTGTTTTCGGAACCGTTTCCAAACTATACCTACGCTATACTGTAGACAAGTAGTGGAGTGTTTCATCATTAGCATTAATTGCGATGTTAACATAAATTCAGAAACAGAAAATTTATGAATAATAAACCATGGTTAATTGCTTCGTGTTTCTAAAAGTTTTTTTTTATAGTAGTACAACTTCAACAGATAAAAAAGTAGAACATATAATTTTTTTAAACACAGATAATGTAATATTGTATTACTTCGCATAAAAAACTTTAAAGAAGGTATTTTAAAGTGTTTTAAAATACATTGTATTAGTAAATTTAATGTTATTTTCATTGTCTATTACTTCACAATGAAAATAGCTTTAAATTAGTCAATTAAAACGATAATCGGCGGTTAATTAAGCTTTATTATCGACATTGTTTAGAATTTGTCAATGTTGAGTGATGCGGTTTGGAATTTAATTTCCTCTGTGTCAAAATGTTGTTAGACAAATTCATGTTATTAATAAAAAAGTGTTTTCGAAAGGGCGATATAAATTATCGAATAAACTATATTTACAATGTATATATATATTCAATATATTTATTATTTGTCTAAAATTCAGGTATCTTCTTAGAGGAATTGAATGTAAATATATAAAAAATAAATATATAAGCTGCTATGTATAGTTAAAAAATTAATTTTTGAACTAACTACACATAATTTTTTTTTGTCAGGTATAAGGATGTTGGACCAACCATACATGACGGATTTGATAGAGGCAAACTCCATGGGGCACGAGCCTCATAAGATCCACATTTACAGTGCGTCCTGGGGACCGACAGACGACGGCAGGACAGTGGATGGGCCGAGAAACGCAACCATGAGAGCTATTGTCAGAGGTGTAAACGAAGTAAGCAAGACTAATCGTGCTATTATCCTACTAATATTATAAATGCGAGGGTTTGTGAGGATGTGTGTATGCTTGTTACTCTTTCACGCGAAAACTACTGAACCAATTGCAATGAAAGTTGGTATGTAGAAAGCTGAACATCTAGAATAACATATAGGCAAGGCTTTTTATTCCGATATTCCTACGGGATACGAACTTACGCGGGTGATACTGCGGGACGCACCTAGTATTTTATATACCTGTGTATAGATTTTGTGTAACAAAGAATTGCTTATCCCTTTTAATAATAATGATTATTGATTTAGGCTATATTTTACAAAAAAATTATGCTACGATTAAATATGAAAACGTTTTTGAAACCAATATAATGCAACCATTGTATATGTTTGAATAAAGAAATGTTATATATATATATACTCATTCTAGTAAACAACAAAAGAATTTATACACAATATATTTGAGATTACGAGCATCATACACAAACGTATAGAAATGTTTATCCGATGTGACATTTAACAACTTTTTCACGAAGCCAATGCCGTCACTCATGACGTCATTATTAGAAAGCATTGCATATTACGTTATAGTATTATGTTATCTGTGGTATTACGCATCCAATGATTGTCAATATATTGACAAAATGCGAACACGCGTGAACGTTCAAATAATACACATTAAAAACAGTATCAATTGTTACTATTTTTCTTGATGAAGCGTTCCTTTCTAAATAAAAACTATAAGTCACAAGACTCAAAAGATAAGTTTCAATGAATTGACTGCTACCAATTCACTGTTTTTATTGTCCTTCGTATTTGGGGACAGATGATCTCTGATAAGGTGGATGTTTTTTCACTTTCTCATTCTCTTCATTTCTGTTAATCTTTATGCATATTGAATTTTCATTTGAGATCTAACTATTTGTATGGTGATATATCAATATTAAACTAGCTTGCCGCCCGCGGCTTTTTCCGATAAGTCTCATGACTTTAAGCATCATTGCTTTTATATGAAGTTTCAGTATGACATCTACTTACTAATAGCAACTACTTTATACTTTATATCAATTAAATTATTTCTGTGACGATAATGCCTATGAAGAATGCAATCTACATAAGTTATACTAGATCGTAAGACATTTAAGTTTATTAAATACATACATTCATAACATAACCATCATGAAAAAAAACACTTTCCTTTAAGGAAAGGCAAATAGCAACGTACCTACATTGATTTGAAAATATTTCATTTAGCCTAAACATTATGTAAAGGATTCATACATTATTTTGAATATCTAATTGTTTTATATACAATAACATATAATTCACATTTTCATAAAATTTATCTCTCTATATTCACTTGTTTATTTGTCTTTCACGCTGCAACGGAGCAGTTCAATCGTATAATTTTCACATAGGAGGCTAGAGAGTGACATAGGCCACTATTTACCGCGGAAATATCTCATGCCCATAGGAATTTCCCGAGACCTTGCGAGTGAGATCGCGGCGCAAAAATGAACTACATATTTGGAACTTGTTTAAAAACGATTTTATGTATAATGTCCGCTCTCCGCGATGCTAAGATTTATTTAATTGAATAAATAATATCATAAATTTCAAACTACTTGTACAGATACACAAAAGCTTAACCTTGCAGTCAATTTAATTAAATTTCATCTTCACTTTGCAATTTAACTTGATAAAGGTTGAATCAAGAACAATAAAATAATAACATCTCAATTTATGATAGATCGAAGTGCTTTCATCAATCAAATAACTGTTAAATTAATTATTGGATAGCTTTATTGCTTTTCGTGGAAAAGTTAGAAACTTGCTTATTCGATGCCACTCATTATGCCATTTAAGCAAATAATTTATATAATTATTTTACTAGAAATTAATTTTTCAGTGTTTTAGATATAGCGCTTATATTGTGAGCCTAACACGGTTAGGCTCACAATATAAGCGCTATATATATAGATACGATATATACGATCTCCGATTCCGGTAGAAACAAGTCAAGTCCACGCAGATTTAAAGTTATTCTTAGTCCATACAACTATAACCATAATTCTAAATGGATAGCGTATACTACATTATAGGTACTTCTATAAAAAAAGTAGCTTACCCGAAAAAAAGAAGTGAAAATGACAGGTAACGTAGGTAATAGAGCATTAATTCGTGTAATCTGTGGTTCGGTGTTTAAAAGTCACTATTTTTATTTTTTACCTGCATGTTTTATATTAAACTTTTCCAAGCCTCACAAACGATAAGTTCTTGTATGTTTATAAGTGTATTTCCATATAGATAGATATTTAAAAGATAACGATGTGGGAGGGGAAATTTATCTGCTATGGAAAATTGGAATCGCCGCTGTCCAGTTTGTTTTTTACAAAGTGTAGTTATAATACAACGATCATTTAAATTTTGTCATCTTATTTTAGTGAAGCTCTTTTCTTTTTTTATTCAGTATTGTGGATTATGTGAATTTAGTTAAGATGTGTAGCTGTGAAAATTGTTTATGACCTTTTGGTCAAAACTTGAAAATGTTGCCGATTTATTCGATAGAATCTCTGTAATTAAACTCTGTAAGTAAAATTAGGTCAATTCTATGAATTGATTTGGTTTACCACATTTCCACGGAAAACCCACTTTATATGTTTAGCTGTATAAATAAATACAAAAAATTGTGAAACATTAATACTTAATTAAAATACAGTTTTATTTAATAAAAATTATAACAATAACTATAAGGGCTTCTGAAAATGAGCGCTGTCTTATACTTACGATTCCTGGGCAGCAATAGTTGAGGCGCCTTTCGCTTCTCTAAGAGACATGAAATTTGAATGGTATGTTATACCAAATGTTTGAAGCAATAAACAACTTCTTATTTCATTTTAAAAGATTCAGATTTGAACACAAACATGCCTCATGTATTTTATTATTGACTCTTTATAAAAGTTGTTTACCAATTACATGTAATTCTAAAATATTCATGTAGGTATAAACGCCAATAAATGATAGACTGAAGTGATATAAATCTAAATATTGAAAGAAAGTTAAAAAAAGGAGCGAAGAAGTAAAAATAATCTTGAAGACAAAGGAGGGCTTATTGCATTTTTGCCTTCTGACGCCTCCACAAAGCCCGTCGGTAAAGCATTTTAGCTTCCTTTATTCCTAGCCTCTCAGCCGTCATTTCCTTTCTAAATGATAGCTGAAAGTTGAAAAATAACGACGCCGATGCTTCCGACGTGAAATGAACAAGCTTTCACAAAACAATTTTCCACATCTCCAGTGTAGGTACCTACATTTGAAACATGCTTTTCATAAAACGGTTAATTTTCAATTTTCCATTTCAGTTACTAGACTCTCTTCTTTAATCAAGCTATGGTAATATAACATAAACTGGATTTGTCCAGTACTAGACCTAACGTAATTCTCCATTTACAAAACCTTCTCGAACATAATAGTGTGTGCTTATAACGTCCTTTTTTTCGTCTTAAACCAAAATAGTAACACCACTCTTAAATAGATTATATAATGCCCAAAACGACTTATAAATCCGTTGGGCAATAATGACCATGCTTCAGAAAACCTTTAAATTTCCCCCGGGAGCCATCGAACACTGTTTTTGTTTTCTATTTGACGAATACAATGTACGATGACTGAAATAATTTATCCGACGCACGCGTGTTATAAGAGAATATTTGTTTATTGTTCCATTGAAATGCTTACTTACGAATTTAATTCTTGAATATATGTTATAATAACTACGGATTTCTTCTTTATGTCTTCTTACTTAATTACTGTGTCTGTTTAAAACGATATTTAGAGGAAACCTAGATCTAGGCTGTATAAAGATACTTCTTCAACTTTAAAATGTTTAATCTTCATATTTTCACACATCATTTAAATATCAACTTAATACGTAAGAGATTATTAATTTTAAAATAAAACTCTTCAATATAAAACGTGCGTAGTAAAATATATAAGACATCTATATAATAATTGGTGGGAGTGGTAAAATGGCAACACACCCATAAAATTATCAATTGTCAATGAATCAATTTAATTAATTCGACAGGGTCGCAATGGACTCGGCAATATTTACGTGTGGGCGAGCGGCGACGGCGGCGAAGATGACGACTGTAATTGCGACGGCTATGCTGCGTCTATGTGGACTGTATCTATTAATAGGTGACACCTCTTTGTTTCTTAAGTTTTTCTTCTCTATAATAGGGTACCATCAGAGGGATAATACCCGGTCTTTTGGTAGGCTTACGTAGGTCACAGATCCATACAGGTCAATTAAAGTTGAGCAAATCACAAGGTGACATTTAATGCGAAGAAATATTCATATATTGAGTAAGTAGAACGATATTATACTACATTACTTAATGCTTACTATGATTTTCCTTCAAAATGCGTTTAATAAACAATTTCATTATACTTTCAGCGTAATTAAATTAATCATTTTAGTCGCAGTTTCAATTTTGAGAATCGAAAAATGAACGGATTAAATTTTTTTATAATAAAGTTTTTCTTTTTTAAAAATTTTTCTTTTACTATTCATAATGTTTCACATAGGGTTTCATACATATCATTGAAAGCTGACATAATGGACAGATAGTGACAATAGTGTTTAATGACTACTGGTACTAAGTACAATTGTGTTTGTACCTTAGCAAATCATCTTGCTAAGCGGCATAGCAGCTACAATTCCTAATCGAGAGTATAAATCAACAGCGCAATCAACGACGGACAGAACGCGCACTACGACGAGTCCTGCTCGTCGACGCTCGCCAGTACATTCAGTAATGGTGCACGGGACCCGAGCACGGGGGTCGCGACCACCGACCTGTATGGCAAGTGCACCGCGACGCACTCAGGCACCTCCGCCGCCGCGCCTGAAGCGGCTGGCGTGTTCGCGCTGGCGCTGCACGCTAAGTGAGCTGTCACCCTTACTATCCTAACTTCCCTATTAAATATAAACTGATACATTTACTATTAATGTTGGAGTCGAGCACGTTTGGGCACGGATTGGACCAGCTCGCATCGGTAAAGTACCACACCCCTACAGAAGACCGACGTGAAATAGTAGCACAGTAGCATACTATTTTTTTTAGGTTATTTGTATTTATAGGGAGAGAGTCGGAAACCTGTCTCCTTTTCCTTATCCTTTCCAGTTCATTCCTTCCTTCCAGTCGTAAATCTTTTCCTCATCCCGTACCCTTCATACATATAAAAACAAAAAAAAATCAACTAAACTTCCTTCAGATGCGCTATTGAATTGTGCAATTATAAATGTGTTTATTTATCTTTCTTTCAAGTTGCAATGGAGAAATTTAAAGTTATATTTTTGTATCTGGGGGTTATTATTTCTGTGTACAAATAATATCTTCAAAATCCGAACATATTATTTGCAACAAACATTTACTGATATTAATTTTTCGCCCTACCTACCTACCTATCGCCTGCAGTTATCCGCCTCCGCGATTCGTAATTGATTAACGCGTCGTGTTAAATTTGTTCTATCGAAGGAAAATTCGCTTTGTGAAATGATAAAATAATATTTCGAATCCACCAGTAAATCCAGACAAAGGGAAACGCTTTCTACAATATAATTATAACTCTGTTTCTGTTAATAGCATTATTATTTCTGATGATCAAAATCATAACGTATTTTCAACCGTCTTTATAGAATGGTGTTATCAGTTCAACTGTTTTTTGTGTTTGTCACGTTATAACTTTTAACTGGATGAGCCACTGATACCTGTTTATTTGAGAATTGGTGCCTATCAAATCCCATTTAAATTTGGTCTAGTTTTGACAATGTGAAGGCGGTTTCTTTTTTTTAATAATTAGTATTATAACGTAGTGCAGAACTAGATTTATGTGACACAATGTAGAAATGTTTATAACCCAACCCGAGGCAGCTTTGTTCTCGGCTTTATGTAGTACTAGCTGCGCCCCGCGGTTTCACCCGCGTAATCACCCACATCCCGTAAATAATCGGGATAAAAGTTGCCTATATGTTATTCCAGTTGTCCAGCTGTCTACGTACCAAATTTCATTGCAATCCGTTCAGTAGTTTTTGCGTGAAAGAGCAACAAACAAACACACATCCTTACAAACTTTCGCATTTATAATATTAGTAGGATTCACGATAATATACAATATTTGGTATTATCTATAGTCTACACTCTGAATATCTGACCTCCTCGGGAAATATTGCTACAGCAGCATCCCCTTGGGGATTTACAATACCTACCGTACTACATGTAAACTAAATAATATTTGGTATGATAATTTGTTTTCAGGGAATTTTGTAAATCACGTTACTAAACTTGTTTCACAGCAAAATAATAAAGCGTGATGAAACTGTGATTACGGTTTTTTATAAGAATAAGTAGGTGTTTATAATAATATTATGAGTACCGACTTATTCTTATACGAAATATTGTTATTGATAAAAACAAAAAATATGGTGAATTTTAAAGTATAGTATATATTAAGAAATTGAGTTACTTTTTAATTAATTGATTTCGTTGAATTTATCCCTCTTTCACATGCGTCGTACGTAACTTCGTACTTAATTATCTTTATTAAAATATACCGAAACATTACAATAATATTACAATAACCTTGACTATATAATTAAAAACTATGAACTTTCTTAGACACAATGAAATAGGCAAGAAAGAAATATCGAAATATTCCGCAATTCCACCACTAAAGGCCACGGAATTTTATTTTTCTCATCAGAATTTAATTTACTTGTTAAGCTTCAGGAGCTGATTGTTTGTAGTATGACTGGACGAACACAATATCTTGTATATTGATGGAAACGAGATTTCCATTAAAATTTCACAATCTCTATTAATTATTTTTGTAATGAACGTTTGCAAAAGGTTCTCTTAATTTAAAACCTTTGTTGAAGTTGAAATTTGTGTTCGTTTATGCAGAATATTATGGAGTTTAATATTCGAGTTTAAATTGGTATTTAAGAAACTTTGTTTAGGTATTTAAATAAATCAAATAGTATACTGCTGGAGTATTCATATTTCGTTATTACTTCGATTAATCGAATCTCGTTATTAAGCACGAATTCATCTTTAAATTGTCAACTTTTAATTATCTATATAAGGTGCCAAAGTTTGTATAATTTTTTAAGATCTAGGTAGCTAGATATTGTTTGGTGCTCTTTCACGTAAAAATTATGTAACTATTTGGCTCAGACTTTATAAGATATATACAGAAATATATAAAGTTAGACTGGAATACATACCTACATCATTATATCTGTGTTCGAAGTCATTAAACCCTCAGGCTCAAGTAAATAATCTTAAATGAAATTTCTCTTGCTCTTCGTTTGAAGTTAATATCTTTAATTTTTCAGCCCCAACCTGACCTGGCGTGATATTCAGCATCTAACAGTATTAACATCTAAGAGAAATTCCCTATACGATGCAAAGGTAAGGCTTATGAACAGACCCCGTATCAATTAAGACTGTGGCACCTGTATGCAAATGATGTTAGTTCTGCCTTGAATGCTGATGCTTTTGATTCGATTTGACTTTCCGTCACCATTGGATTTGCTAAATAGTTTGTATTGCTCCTAAGACTTCAGGAAAAGAACTTTAAAATTTTGTTTGCAAGCTATATGATCTTTCCGTTTCGTAATCGTGTATTGATTCTTTCTAGAAATGAAGCTTTTCATAAATTGAGTTTGAGCAATTAATGTTTGATTGGATAAAAAATACAATTACTGTTTTGAAATAATTTTTTTAATTATTTTTTGACAAAAACAAGAACTATCTATATATTCTGCATATCATTTAAGGTAAAACCACTAAACTACAATATCCATTTAACAGGGTCGTTTCCACTGGACTATGAACGGAGTAGGCTTGGAGTTTAACCATCTCTTCGGCTTCGGAGTACTGGATGCAGGCGCTATGACAGCACTGGCGGCGAATTGGAGATCGGTCCCACCGCGGTATCATTGCGAAGCTGGATCTGTTAATACTCATACGTAAGTAGGAGTGTCACTTAATAAAATATGTCATTATATTTCTACGACCCTGGATTATATTTTGCTAGAAATACTTCACCATGTTGTTGCTTATACAGATAATATAAAATGTATAAGTAACAACTATGAGTTTTAAAATATCTTCCTACTATTTCTTTATACAATTTCACAGTCATTTTTGGTGCACACTAATAATCTTGACATTTAGGGGAGTCACGGGGAGACTGACCAAGCTCGCTGTAAAGTGTTCGAAACGTCGGGTTAATAATATAATGAATAAATCGCGTTTAAAATCCCTTAATTTCTAAATGTATAATACTCGCGTGAAATCAAACACAAGAAAATACTATCTTGACATTTACCTCCAATCGAAGTAACATTCAATTGTTTGTAAAAAAATGATCCTAGTCTTCAAATCACATAGACGGACCCTCTCAATGTCATCATGATCATCACTTTCAGGGAGATCCCAGCGGACGGTAGTGTGACGTTACACATAGACACGACGGCGTGCGCGGGCAGCGCCAGCGAGGTGCGCTACTTGGAGCACGTGCAGGCGGTCGTCAGCGCCAACGCGACCCGCCGCGGGGACCTCGAGTTCTTCCTCACCAGCCCTATGGGAACCAGGTTGGTGATTGCTATCCTTGGTGGATTATTCTCAATAGCCAAACTTTAGGCACGTGTACGGATGTGAATTCAAGATCCATGTGCCCTAAATGATCGAAATTTAAGGTGGATGAGCGAAGATTTGTATTGTAAAAACGCATGCTGTAAAAAAATTTAGAATTTTATTTGCTAGGATTTTAATGAATAATTATTCTAATTAATGCTTTAGATCAATGATACTGAGTAGGCGGTCGAACGATGATGATATGCGAGATGGCTTCACGAAGTGGCCCTTCATGACAACGCACACGTGGGGTGAATACCCACAAGGAACCTGGACTTTGGAAGTGAGTTATCTTATTATATATGTATGTATATTAAAGCTTAACAAGCAAAAATAATTTACGTTGGATATTTATTTTCTTCTTGTGCTGTTAAAATTTGATAGTGTCGATACACCAAGCGTCTTATTCCCATCAACCAATAAGCAATATAATTTTAATACACGTTTTCGTTGTAATAAAAGGCAAGGGATATTAATTTATTTTGCTGCTTTCTTACTTTTACTATTGAAATACAATACTTGTTTTATTATATTCTCTACTAGCTGCGCCCCGCGGTATCATATCGGGATAAAGAGTTGCTTATATGTTATTCCAGTTGTCCAGCTATCTACGTACCAAATTTCATTGCAACCAGTTCAGCAGTTTTTGCGTGAAAGAGTAACAAACACACACGCACATTCTTACAAACTTTCGCATTTATAATATTAGTAGGATTAGTAGGATTTCTTTGGCACGTATTATTTAACAGTTGTGCAAATCGTGTACAAATTAAAATCAATTTTGAGTACAGATTTGGTACTGCACTTAATTAATCGTGATATAACGACATAAAGGATGTACATAATTCATATTCATAATTGATCTGTTCATAACTGATAAGTCAAGAGGTATAGATTGTTATATAAAAAAGCACTCCGGGAGTGGCACGTTGAAATGTGACTAAATAGCCAGAATGACTCTAGTTGTCTCTTTTTCACTCACGATAATTAAATCTTATCATCTTACTTTGACATGTAATCGTAACGTAGTACGATATTGCAACAAAGTTATTATTGCGTACATCAATTGATGTACATGTATGACCCGACCATGAACATGTGGGCTGTGCAGGCGCGGTTCAACGGCGGCTCCGGGCCGAGCGCGTCGTCGGGCTGGGTGCGCGGTTGGTCGCTGGTGCTGCACGGCACGCGCGCGCCGCCGTACGCGCAGCTGCAGCCGCAGGACCCGCACTCCAAGCTCGCGGTCGTCAAGAAGGCGCACGAGGACAACGCACGGACATAAACATATTGGGCTATTTCTACCTTCCTTTTGTGTGTTTTGGTCGCTTCGATTTTGTTCGTTTATGTTGTTTTATTTTTCTGTAATTTATATTTCTACCCCCATTTCGATGCCATGAAGCAGGCGCATGAAGAAATCGCACGCACATTTAAACATATGCTGCACAGTTTATTTCTATCTCCGATTTCTATCTACCAATAGATTTTAATTGCCATGCGGTATTGTTTTACCTCTATTTGTCATGTGTTAGTGTTATGTTTTTGCTATTTAGATCTTTGGTTTCTCAGCTTTGACTGATTTTAATTGTTGTTTTTATCCCGTCTGATTTGGTTTAAGTAATGTTTTTTTCTTTCTACCATTCCTATTAGTTTCTTTTGTATCTTTTTATAAGTGAATGTTTGTGATATAATGTTGATTCTCTTCCATAAAGGGTTACTTTATCTACGCTACGATATAGGTATTGTAATCAAAAAAGTAAATATATTTCGTTATTTATAACTTTTATTAACTGTTTCATGTAGTACCTTTAATTTATATCTATTTACCTAGTTATGTTTTTTACACATCAAGCTGTAATACAAATTATTTATTAATTACTCGTGTGTTATAAAGCATCTTTGATTTATTTTAAATGACTATATGGAGTAATTTTATTTTACGGTTAAAATAATGTGATTTTCTGTTTACTTCAGTTTTCACTAGACTTCATTTTTAGATGTGTTAATTGTACTTAATTTTTTTTCAGTTTGTGGCATAAAACTAGTATTATTTTTTACACATTTATTCGCATTTACATCCATTCCATTATATTAGAATATCCTCAAAATTATAAATGATATCTAACTAAACATAATATTACCTAAACTCCTTAGAATAAAATACAAACGTTTGTTTTTTTTTTTTTTTATTTATTTTAATTATTATGTGTCATTTATAAATATATAAGTGGCAGTTTATAATTTAATTTCCATTTTTACTTACTGCCGTGTCAATGATTTATCATTTATTATATTCGAAATTCAATTGGAAATGAAACCTTTTAAATGTGAAGTCATATTTTTCCCTTTCCTAATTTTGGCATGTGTTAAAACAGAGCTTCATATGGCAATACTACGTATGACCAATTAAAAGAGGCCAAATGTTTTTAATCCGGCCAGTATGGAACTATGTATTTAAAAAAAAATATTCGAATGAAATTTATTAGTATCTATAATTAACTTCTTACTATTTATATATACCTGTTATTACATATGACATATGTAGCTAATTATCAAGTGTATTTACTTGTTTTATTTTAATATATATTTCTAGCTAGTGTCAAACGTTGACGATTTTTTTATTATTCTTATTGCTTCGGAGTTCAGACTTCTAAACATATAATTCTTCTGAACATTAAATACGCGAAAGGTAAAACATGTAATTATTTATTTTGTTTGAAAATCGTTTTATCGACTCATCAGAAATATTGTTCATCTTCTTCGTGCATTAATCTATGAATAAATCAAAAGTTGACATATCAGGTCTGTATGTGAACAACTAATATTTTATGGAAAAAATACAAAATAAATAAGTAATTAACAGGTTGCATAGAAGTTGAGCAAGATTTGCTGTTACTGTTTTAAGGAAAACATACATTTTAATAATTTTAAAGTTTACGTCATGTACCTATATACCCAAAACGATTTATAGTTTACGTTGTGTTGGTATAAATTTAAGTTATTTATTATACAAATTTATTTCTTTAAACCCAGCAAAGAAATAAATTTGAATATTTATGGTTTATTGCCTTATATCTGGTGTGAACCATATAATGCATATATAAAATTATAACTATCTATACATAAATTATATAAAATGTAATCTTCCTTTTGGGCCCAACATCAAACATTAAAACGAAACATTTTTAGTACATAACATAACGATATTTCAAAAATTTTAAACGTCTCCATTAATGGCTATTTATTCAATTATAAATATTAATCGTCAATAGAATCACAAAGTTTTATATTGGGCATAAAAGTAGTTTTAATACAAATTACAAATGTAGTTAAGTGCATAAAATCATATAAAGAGAAATCTATTATGTATTATTATAGAAAATATAATGTGATTTGGTGTTGTATTTGAATTAAAACATGTTTTTCTAATTAATATCCTTTCCCTTTCTTAACTGTGAAAATCTATATTTTCCCTCTGATATATGGTTATATGTTATTTGTCTATGACATTATACATATCTATTCGTTAACATGTATTGTAAATTAGTTTAGCAAATATTGACTTAGTAGGTTTAATGCTTCTTAAACAGAGCCAAGTCCCTAGAATTTCCACTTCAGAACATCTGTATTTACCATCCTTCTCACACTGGACAGTAACGGTGTCCCTATATTGGAATCGCCCATGAGCGTAGTGGTTTCAGGATCTATACTTGTCGTAGGTAGAAAAGTATCTTCTAGTTACATTGGGTATAGAATAAAATAAGACTCGGGTGATATAAATAAAGATTTATTGCTTAAGTAACGCATAACAAGTAGCAGGTTTCAACGATTTTTATTATATTTTCAATATACCAACCATGTATCTAAATTTCTATTAGTATATTTATTATTAGTTTATTGATTACTTGAGTTCAAAATAACATCGGAGAAATTTGTTTAAGTTTTGTAGTATTGATATGCTTTATAACTCAACATAGGAAAATATATTTATGTATGACAGTACATTGACAATGTGATTGTACATGTTTAAAACATCGAAATATCTTTTTATTAAGTCCTACATTACTAGGTTCTCGCCCGTAACTTCGCTTGCGCTTCAAAGGGTGTTCCCGCTTAGTTCCTGTATTTCCGAGAAAAAAACTAACTCATATATCCTTTCTCGGATCTCAAACTATACCTGTGCCTTTCATTTAAATCGATTTAGCGGTTTAGACATGAATAAGAGACAAAGTTACTTTCGCATTAATCATATTTGATATAAGTAGGGATTCGCCCCTGTTCCCAGAAACCTAATATCATAGATATTTTTACTTCTTACCATATTTATAAAATTATTATTATGCTAAAATCTGCCATATTTACATAAATTATGTTCATTGGTTTTTCACATAATACCTATTGTTTTCATCTTTTATATAATAAATGTTTAACAATATATTTGCATCAATCCTAATCTCGGTAGGATATAATGAAGAAACGTAACAAGTAACGCAAGCAAAATAAAATGGAAAGACAGTCTTATTATTTTTACAATATGCTTATCTTATAAATAGTCTAAGTATAATATCAACACTATTTACATTTCTTGTATGATACGAATTTTTAGGCACTTTTTTTCAATAATTATAAATAGTTTCATAAATAGCGTAGCATTTTAAATCGCTAGATAAAACTGAAAAAAATCACGCTGTCACTGTGATTTGCGAAATATAATATTAAATGAAACAATTGAAAATATAGTTTGATAAGTTTGAATAATCACAATTTAACACTGCTAAGATTAGATGAATATAATATCTCCTCCTCACTAATCCAAGAGAAACAACATTATTTAATAGCAACTGAAATAGTTAATATGAAAAATTATGCAATTTCAAATGCATTTATAATAACAACCTAACGTTATCTTCTGACGCCTTAGTATACACACGCATATAATTTTGCACCAAGCATATTTGTTTCAAAGTTATTTCATTTACACTTTGTCCACAGCTATTTATTTACATATATTTGGACACGTTATACCCCCATTTCATTGTATGGCCGGCCGTTAGGGCGATCAATGTCGACAGCTCTTTCTGAAATCCCGTTTAGCCCATTCGTGTGGCCACGGGAGGTTAATTGTCAAAGATCTGGAAGCGAAAAAAATAGACTTTTAATAAAAAAATATCACTTGAAGGAACTTTGCTCGTATCATAGTTAAGGAAGTGTCGATACTTTTCAAAAATTTCATTTGTTTCTGGCTTACCAAAACCAATTTAGTCTGGTTTATCAATCCATATCAACCAGGGTAAACCAGACGAACGAAAAAGTATTTCCCAATTTAAGTAAATATGTAGGCATGTATTAAGAAATTGCTTTGACTTAAAGACTGTATCAGCTTATTTTGGAGTAGGTAGATAGTGAAAGAAGTTTTATTTTCTCTAGCAGATTTAAAACATTTTAAATGCAAATGTTACCCATTGTTTCTTGCTGTAATTCCAATTTGTACGCTGGATTGTCGTAAGGAGGCAAAGATGACTCGCGAGGAGCTGTTGGCACAGCTGAAAACAACGTGTAGTGAGTGAAATTCGGTTGTTTTATGTTTTATGTCATAGCGGGCTGCTGAGCTGGTGGTTCGTCTGATGGTAAACGATCACCACCGCCCATGAACATTCGCAGTGGCTCAGACCTCTGTCAATGCGCTGCCCGATTTTAAGGGATAAGGGATCAGGAAAGGATTGATGACTGGAAAGAAGGAATGGACTGGGAAGGGCTAGGAGAAGGAAATAGGCCTCCGGCTCCCCCACTCACCGTACGAAACACAATAGCAAGCTATTATTTCACGCCGGTTTTCTGTGGGGGTGTGGTACTTCCCCGGTGCGAGCTGGCCCAATTCATGCCGAAGCGTGCTCGACTCCCACAATAAATTCGGTTAATTTGCCAAAATTGATATTAGACTGTATTCAAAGCAAATAAATAATTCTATGATACTGAAAATTCTGGCTTTCTAGTAGTGAAGGGTTAAGTATTAACAGGAAAAATATAATTTATTTGTGTAATATTAGTGTAGATAAAGATTTATAATAGTTTAGGATTAAATAGAAGGGAAAATGTTGCGCTTGTATAACTTTCCAGTGGGAGTATTCTGGAGACGGTGTTATGTCATGTGTAAGAAGTCCAATGCCTATTTGAGAAATGAATGCGTACTAGAATACTAAAATAGCTGATCCTCGGATCCAGTTCGTCTTTTTGTAATATTTTTTTAGATACAGTCCCAATCCAAGGATTGACAAATCCATTACTGAACGAAAAATTTATTATTGAAATCTATTTCTTCGTTCTTGAGTTTTAAGTGATGTAACGAAAACGATTTCTTTTATATATATGTATAGATATCTCGAATACGTATAATATCATTTTTTCATATAACACTAACTGTTTGCCCCGGCTTCGCCCGTGGTACATACATAGACTTTGTCACTCAGTAAAGTTGTAGTTTACTAATCGATTAATCGAAATCGATTCAGTGGTTTTTGCGTGAAAACGTTACAAAAATACCAAAATACGTAAATGCAAAAACACAAAAGGTTCTTATTTATAATATTAGTGTAGATATCAAAACACTCACGCGTTATCGGCACGGAGTGCGGGCGGTGCCGCCTCACCACGACGAGCAGCAAGAGTACAGAGGTGAGCGCCCCCAGCGCGGCTATAACGCCGACGATGACGAGCGCGCCGTAGTAGTCGCCGCGCGGCGCCCCCCGGCTGCCCGCTATTGAGGACGCTTCTATTTCATCTGAAATATTTGTCAGTTTCCTGTGTTTCATTTTACTCGAGTATCATACGTTTAGAAATTACGGACTTTTTAACGGATATAAAATGCGAATTATCAACAAATCAACTTAGAAATAGGTGGAACTGGAATATGGTGGAATAGTTTTCAAAGAACGATTTTTGTATGACCTCTAAGAGATGTAACATCAAGTGACCGCGGACACTGTAAAGTGCTCGAAATCGCGTTTAAAATCCGTCAAAATCTTTTATTTCTACTTGTAGTTTACAGAGCCATCAACTTCACTCTGATATGAAGGCTATGATCACCGTCGCTTCAGTGTACCTTAAACCTTTAGAATAATTCGAACAATATTCCCCTTTTTAATAGTTTACGGCATTCATAATTAACTAATATTACAGATAACATAATAATATAGTTAATGTTTAGAAAGACAGCAATGAAACACACAGATCACAGTAGTAAGTAGCCAATAATGGCAATCCAACATCGTAAATAAACTGCCAAGTATATGATGTAAGTGAAAATACCTAACCACTTAGGTTTGACATACGAAGTATACTTACTGTCAACTGGCTCGGGCGAGTCCAAAGATTTCGTGTGTATTTCCAGTACATTACTCATTTTGACTTTACCATTCGTCAAAAACAGTTCAAGCCACACACGACACCTGCGAAAATATTTATTTGGTGATTTAATACTGGATATTCCTTTCACTGAGCAACTTTGAAAACTATTTTCTAATCATTATTTTATACTTTCGTTATATTTGTCATGTAGTATATCCCGCTAAAGAAAACACAAAATAAGCTCAACATTTATCTCTTTTTTAATTTTAATGGAGCAATTTAGTGACAACTAGTGTGATGAGGCTTATGCCCTTTTTTCTTACAGCTAGTTTTAATTTAGTCTTAAATGATGTACAATATAAAAAAGTAAATATACACGCCTACTTATCTTAAAAATCTAAACTGAAGTAAGATTTTTTTATCTAATAGCATGCCAAAGATTTACAAACGAAAAATAATTAAATAAGAAAAAATCTATCAAGGGATCTCACGACAAAAGATCAAAAGGTTCCAATCCCGCCTCATGAACGAATTTTTTCTATTATTTAAATACTTTTTATAGTCGTATTTATATCCTATAATTCTCTCTTTGTCTCACCTCGAGTTCGGCTCCAGCCCAATCAAAGTGATAGCGGGCGGCAGGTCCCGTGTTGCGAGTCTAAAGTCGTCGTGTTCCTTGCGCGCGCCGCACGCGTGCGCCGCCCGGTACACGCGCACCCAGCGCTCCGCGGGCGAGGGCACGCCGCGCCACGTCAGCTCCGCGGCTTCCGAGCCTACGGTACGCGCTTCTACTGTCACCGTCCAGTTGTATGGGTCTGAAAAGCGATGTGAAAATGCTGGTTTTACAGCCGTTGTATATAAACTATACGTCACGAGCGAAGCAGTTGTTGAGAGAGGAAAAACGCGATTTATTTTGTTTCGTATGTCCGGAGCTTGTTATGTCCTAGTAGTAAATAAAATATCTATCATAATATAATTTACCTCAATAAAAAAACAACATACTTTAAGCAGGTGCTTCTGAATTCGATATTAAATTGTCGAGTCGTAAGTTTATTCCATTATATTTTTATAGTAAGTTAACAGATCGAAACAAAAATTTTATTTACATAAAGCACTCTTTAATAAAGTTTAAAATAAAAATATACCAATAAAGTATTATTGATTGTGGTATAGATACATGCCAGATTATCCCTGTAGCAAATCTGTGTCACATTAAATAACTCCCATAACATATATAAACATTACATCAATAATTTGTATGAAAAAAACATACCAATATAAGGAGCCGTTACAAATTCTACACGACCAGAATCGAATAGTTCTGTAGCGGACCGCGTGGGCGGGATGAGAACCAAGGAAGCCTCATATTTGCTGCCTGGACGCAGATCTAGAAGGTCAGCTGCTGAACGACTATGATGAAGTAATTCCGTCATGCTGTATATTGGTGTGCCGACTGGACGGTATCTGGAAAATAATAAATGCTTAAAACATATTACGTTGACAAGGTCATCTAGAAGTTATGTCACCTAATTATCAGTCTTTCATACTCGTAGATGGTTCTGGTTTGTGAAGAACGACTGTATCGATTTTTAGCACTTTTAATCGGTTTTTCAGCCGTCTGGATTACCATAACTAAGAAATATTTGAAATAACAAAACGTGTATAATAAACTAAACTATCCCTTAATTATGTACCAATTATAGGAAATACAAATAAATCAATTAAATTTTCCATGTACACTAGCTACTTACCGAACTTGAACTCCATCAATAAACTGTAGCTCTTCCTCTGTGAAGCGTCTCCACGTTAGGTGTGCTGTAGTATCATTGACATCAACTACTCTCAACTTACAGTCTATTTCTCTACGTTTCTCTTCAGCTGGCTCCGTCTGAAAATTTTATGAGTACGCAATTATTAACATATTCACTTCTAAATAAAAAAAACCGTTTTAGCATTACTTACAGATGGCAAATCTTGAGTCCGAATTGTATAAATTTTACTTTCAGGTTCAACAGGTAGATTGTGTAGATACAGTTTGCCTCGTATTTTATAAGCAGTGGAAGGTTTTAAGCCACCCAATCGGAATTCCAATCGAGGCGTGGTTAATATTTCATCAGCTGGCGCGAAAACTTGTGAATACCACTGGCTGACATCGTCATCTCTGAAAAAAAAAGTATGGTATAATTGTGTAATAAAAAAATTTCTTGA
Source organism: Zerene cesonia (assembly GCF_012273895.1). Taxonomy (NCBI): domain Eukaryota; kingdom Metazoa; phylum Arthropoda; class Insecta; order Lepidoptera; family Pieridae; genus Zerene; species Zerene cesonia. The sequence continues at coordinate 2,836,092 of NC_052109.1, forward strand.
TTGATCCAGAGTATTAAAGTGTCTTTTAACTTACTCTGTGTCTGTATATCTCAAATCTACGCTTCCCCGCAAACCAACTAAAACAGGAGGTAGTCCAAATAACATTTTAATACTTGTCGGTGAATCGGATTGCAAAGATATCACCGTAAGCTTTTGATTTTCTTCCGCGAAACTAGGTAGAGGCAAGCCAGGTGGAAGGCCAGCTAATGCAGGTTCCAAAGGATTATTAATGGGCCTCCGAATATTATTCTGCTCATAGTCTTCTAATGGATTGTCTTCAGATGGATATCGATTGTCGGGGGGGATGGTAGGAAGGAAGCCCGGTGGCTGCTTTCCTGGGAATCCTGGTGGTAATGGACCTGCAATTATTCTTTCGTTAAAGTTGTGAATATGAATTATATAAAAACAATACTAATTGAATAATGTGATGTGACGTAAGATGAGATGGTGTGCAAAAGTAATAAGGTACACAGATTAATTATAAAATAGTTCCTAGTTTCAAGTGTTGGTCTAATTTTGTATTATTATCTCATTTTGTAGACAGAACAGAAATAGAAAAACAGCCATCTACATATAAGATTAGAAGTGACACCAAGGCGAGGTCACTGACCTGCCGCGGTTGGTCGGCTCTTTTCAGCTGATCTTCCAAGGTTTCTGTTTACTTCTGATTCTATTTCCATTTGACTAAGGATATTTTCAAGATCGATTGTAGAATATTTTATCGCAGGATTGTTGGGATTACTAAACGAACTTTTAATTGCTGAATGCATTTGTGTATTGGGAAGGGCTCTCAGTAAAACTGTTTCATAGGGATTTGGTTCCTTTTTAAGTAAATGTTTAATTATATCTGGTTTCCAGGAAGCAGTTTCTACGGCATTTGATTTGATCGATTGCACGTCCTTATTGCGTAAAATAGTCACATACTTTCCCTGACTATTTTGGATAATATGATTGTTTGAAACTGTATGTGATTTTGGATGATGTATGGATGATAACGAAATCATTTCAGTTGATTTGTTACGCGATGGTTCAAAAAGATATTTACTATCGGCAGCATCAACCATATCAACACCATTATTAGATGTATCAAGGGGATTGAATACTTTCTTTTTATTAAATTCTGGTGAAAAGTAATTCAGATTTTTAACTTGAGAAATGGGCACCTTTCTGATAGGAGAATGTTCATGGGTTTTTATTACCATATTATATTTATTAGTAAAATTTTCATTGTTATTAGCAGAATGTTGGCTGTTTTGATGCATTTTACCATGAGAATCGGTTTTATATACTTGTTGTTTCAGAGGGGCTTGGTCGTGTGAGGCAATAACATAACTGGAATGAGATTTTTTAGGAGCTGGTTTCATTGTTCTTTGTTTGCCGTTGCCGTCTTTTTCAACCTTAGGAGGCGCTAGTAAATGAACGTTGTTTTGGCGAAAGTGAGAATTAGCATCATGTTGTTCATCATCTGGTGTAAATACTGTAATATTCATAGGGTCCTTATGACCTCTATATTCAGCTGATTCGGAATATGTATTATTAAGTTGAGCTGTGGATTTCAAATATTTCGGAATGCCTGACTTAAGAGGACGAAAGCGCTTGTAAAAATCGAAATTCCCTACGTGCAATCGCTTATTGAAACTCATTGCTTCCGTGGTAAGGGGGGGAGTCGGTAATACTAATGTAGCGGTTACGGGCAGCACCGGTGTTATTGGCGTAACATAACGAATGCTCTCTAAATTAGACGGTGTGATATGATTTTGTAAAGCCGATGCGTTCGTGTTCCCAGCTGTAAGTAATGAGTGATGAATGATTAAACATGCAATAAATAAGCAATTATTACTGTGAAATATTACATGCGTGACGTGATATGGAGTTATTAATAATGTTGACAAGTGGAAGTACTGACAACCGCGATGAATGTAATGCCAGTTATTTATGAACTATACTTTTCACTGCTTTTTGTGTCTATGAGTATGCAAATGACAATGCTAATGGTAAATATACATATGGAATTGTTCGGCAATATTAACTTGTTTTACCATGTGGCACACAGCCCCATTCCTTGCAGCAATCTTCGTCACTAGATATATTAACTGGTGCCGGTCGATGCATTGGGGGACACCTGAGAGTTTGTGGAGGCAGTGGGGGCAGTGGACTACATGCTTCTTGACAATCCAGTTCTCCATTCTCGCAAAAACAGTGTTGTTCACACCCTGACAGTGCGATTGGTACTTCACTCCAATTTGGTATCCTGGAAAAAGCTTTATTGTTAAATATGTGGTATAAGCACAAAAAGAGATAACTAGGTTATTCTGGATGAAATGAAATGACGTGTTCTTTATATGGCTAAAGTGCCTAATAAGTAAGTAATAATTATCAAGGAGATTTAAAGATTAAAAGGTTAAAATTCCACTTACGCAACTCCCTTGTAATGACAAGTTCCATCACTCAAACACCTAGCAGTACGGGGACAGCAGTTAGGCGGCTGCGGTGGCGGACTGGGAGCCCATTTCACACAACCTTTAGACACAAGTTCCAATCCAACGTGATTCGGACAATGTAATGGAGCACATTCACGAGTATCTTGACCAGTACATTCGCATAGTTCTGTGCATCCTATGTTAAATTCTTCGCCTGTAAATATTAATTAGTATGTATTTAGACCACGGTTTAAATTCGCATTAATGTGTTAGTAATTAATACTCTACAAACGCTTTCGTGCGTTCGAAAGTCGATTCACATAAGATCCTAATTGATATTGAGCAATGTAAATGTATCTGTTATGCTTAACTGATATTGTGAATACATAATTAATTGGTACAAGATTAACGCATTTGTATTAGTAGCAACTATCAGATTCATATCCATTCTGTGATTAAATTTCAAATTAATAAATACTAACCAACTGCGTAAAATTGTCCGTCGTGATAACATCCATCTTTTGTTACATTGTATATCCCTTCTTCGGGTAATTCATTACCAACATCAGATGCTGTTATAGTGAAGTTGAATTTAGTGCCGGTTTCTTTTGTTTTCAAAATATAATCTTTACCCCCCTCCAAATTAAGAATGAGATTTGAATATCTGAGTTCGACATCTTGATAGGTATTTCCTCCATCATTGCTGAGCAACAAGTGAATAGGATCTTCCGTGTCATTGGGATGTATGAGATTTACTTGAACGCTGTTGTTTTGTAGCACTTTGATGGAGCCAATTGGTTCCAGTAAGACCAGTGGGCGCATTGTAGATTTGGGAGATTCCATCGAGAATCGCTCAACCGCAGGTACCTAGTATAATCATTCACAATTATATAACAAAAATAGGTATAAGTTTTATCTACATTCTACGTTGATTATTTAATGTATTTATGTAGTTCTATTTATGTATTTATATAACTCGACTTCTTTAACCTTATATTAAAATCTGGCATAGAGACTAATTGCCCAACTTAAAACAGATCAAACCCTAACTCAAACATTTATTCATTCAATTAGACTTCTTTAAAGAAGCACTTTTGAATCGTCATATTACACAACTATCAAAGAAAACTTTATATAAATAGAACATAAATACAATAATTATACCTCAGTTGTAGAAGATGTGGAAACAGTGACATTTTCCATGGGCTCCTCGTGCACATCTTGAGACACGTCGCAAATCTGTATCTCGCAACATGCGTCATTAGGATCTTGCACGTTGATGCATCTGTCTGATTGCGCTATGCGCTGACATCTGGAAACGATAATTAGTCATTTTAACTACTTCCTGAGTACTTAAAGTAACTGACATTTTGCATCGATATTTAAATTGGTTTATGACACTTTGTCAACGTATTGGTACCTACTATATGAAACAACTTTAAAAAATAAAGTTGAATGTATAAGTTTAATATTTTTATGCTAGATTTTAAAACATCGAAAGAAGAGCAAAAGACGTGGTGAGAAATCTTACCTCTCTACCGCCTCAAGTGTTCTTAAACGTGAACATTAAACAAGAAACACACGTCTTGAGACAAAAATGTTCATTCTACATACATAATATGCTTTCAGATATCTCCATTGATATAAACATTAACAAACGCGGATATAAGTTTATACACATTTGTTTACAAAGTACCGGTTCAACAAGGCTATAAACTGTTTACCTAGGCTTGCATGTGACCACGGAGTTGCGCTCGCAAGTGCAAGTCTGTTCGCAGCCAATGTTCCACTTAGCGCCGACATGGTACGTATCGTTGCCATACCGACAGATTTCTAATGATGTTGGTTTTAAATCTGAAATTATTTTCATATGAATATGAGAATCGCGGTTTGTAGTATTGAAGTTTTTTATATTTAATTTGAAGTTTCAAAGTTAATCAGAAAGTATTTTCAATTAATTGCCATCCGAATTCAATTGTTAACAATATTTTGAATGAAAACCATCTAGAACTCCATAAAATTAATTAAATATGTTTCGTATTTACATAATGAAATTTTGAACATTTTGGCAACCAAATCAATAGCTAACATACTTACCTCATACATGATATAATCACAAAGATGAAAAAGTAAAACACCACCCACCTCCATTATTAGTAGCGCAAGCCATAATAGAACAGCATTCATCAACCGGAGATTCAAAACATAAAGGATCGCTTAAACGTCTTCCTCTCCGTATGTACGGGTGCTTGCATCGCGGTGAACATTCAAACACGCCTCCAGGCGAACATTCGCATGTCTCCTCGCAGCCTCTGTCCATTTTCTCCCCGAGCTACCGAAACATAAAGGTTTAGTGCCAAAAAGAATCCCAGTACGAATGAAGACAGATTCGCTTTCAATTTACTGTGAGAGTCTTGTGTGAAAAGGGTATGTGTGTGAGACTCTTGTGTTTTGTGGCTAGGAACTTAAATGGTTCTAGAATAGATTTTTCATTTACCTTTTAAATCACAAAAAATAACCACTAGAAATACTAACGACAATAATTAATACCAAGTAAAAGGCTATGATAAAAGGTATAATGTCATAGTAAGTATAAAAGAAACGTCTCTTTAAAGACAATAATGCTGAAATTGCTGAACACACAACCACTTCCTCATTTTGTTAGCGTAATAATCCATGAAGTCAACAAACATGTTTGTAAATTCTTAGCAAAGTTGATCCATTAGGTTTGCTTATCAAACAATTTGGTCTCATTCTAAATATTTACCAATACATTGCAATTCATGAGTTACCAATACCCTATTTCGGCTTGTTTGAAAATATTTGTTCGACTGTAAATACTTCAAATAGCAACATTTCACAAATAGTATCGTTATTATGAGTGAGCATCAACGCAATAGTGGAATTACAACACACGTTATTACAATTACATATTAGGTACATACCTTATACGTTACTTCATTCACTTTGCACGTTTCAATCTCTTCAGATTTATCCATATTAAGTAAAGGATGAAACGGCGCTTGTAGATTGGAATAAAATTTATCCGCCATTTGATTTTGTTTTCTTTCTTGTACTAATAACTTTGGAGGCTCATCATCATCATCGCCGTCCATATTTACATCACTTAAATCGGCTATATTCTTCTTTGGTTCTCTCTGGTTTGTTTGGTTGTGTAATGCATTGGCAAAATTTTGCAACTCGTCTACATTTAAATTAAGTAGTCTAGGCTTAGGTTTCACTATTGTTTCGGTTACTTCATTTTGCTCAGTGGTAATTTCAACTGTCTTATTTTCTAAAACACTTCTAGATGTCGATCTTGTCGGAGTTGCAACAGTCGTAGTTGGTCGCACTTCTATCGTTGAAGGTGTGGTTACGACTGACTGGCCTTCTTCATCATCGCTTACTAATTTGCCTGAAAATAAATATTGGATTATGTTCCATAAAAATAACAATAAATCCTATTCTCCTAATATCATGTATGGAAGTATGTTTGTTATTCTTTCACGCAAAACTCTGATGTAAAGTACCATAAAAATGAAACACGTATTTTGATGGTACTTGGCACTAATGTAGCTTACCTACTATAATAACACATAAAGTGAAACCGCACGACACTTTTGTTAAACTATAATTTTAAATCAAATGTGTGAACTCAGTAAGGGTCATGAATATATCTACAGGTAATATCTAACACCACTGCACTTTATAAACATTTAGTCGAAACATACATAACAATTCAATGCAGGTGAACCCAGAGAGGGCGGATAGTAAGACAGAAATGAAAGTGAGCTTCGTTTGCTTATCCTACTAATATTATAAATGTGAAAGTTTATATATTTAGATGCTTGTTGTTCAGACAATGACAAAAAAGTAAAAAAATTAATTAAAATTTGATCCCATAAATATCCGTATATTGCACCTGCATTAGCAAATAAAATACCTCCAGTTCTATCCATTAATACATTGTTTTACCAAGGAACACGACTAGTTAATTATTATTTTGTTCATGTAATGTTACGGTAATGAGTTCGAAGTCTTACACGCTTAGCTGGATTAATGCCGCGTGATGAAAAATCGGCTTTTTGCTTCGGATCCGTTATCTTAAATCAATACAACCGTTATAATAATAAAATTGATTGCAACGTTTATCTGGTTCACTAAACCTTTAGACGAGATTTGTTTAAAGATAAACGAAAGACACGTAATTGTGGAATGGTTTAAGAATTCAATTAATATTTATAAGTGGTAATTTAATAAATACAGAATAATAACATCTTCTTCTAATCACTTTTATAACCTTGGCATTCTTTTACACTGAAGAATATTGCCATGGCAAATAAATCACGAATAACGAAGGTTATTTAACTACACTTCAATTTAATTCGTGCATCCTGTTTATATAACGCACTCATAATACTGTTTTGTGATTTCTTGTATTTAATATAACACGAATATGATCATTACTATTCATTTAGAAATCGCAAACACGAAGGATTTCAATTTCGATTTGTTCAGTACAAATACTCTACTCAGGCTCACATTCTATATAGAAATCTGGAAGATCGCGTTAGACATTCTTTATGAAATTAAGTCGCGTTTTAAAAAGCAGTTTCTTTTTACATATTATATATTTTTTTTTCTTGTTACATTTACCATAAATATGGTTATTACTAACATAAGTATTAATATATTATAATACATACGAAACAACTCATGTAAAAATTAATATTAAGAACTATACGGTTGCCTTCATTTAATTTTAATAACATTAAAGTACACAATAATTTATTTAAAAATTTTCCATAACTTTCTATATGAACTAACTTTCTATAATAGTTGTGCTCCGCACATTTACCCACGTCATATATGTTGTTATAGAAGCCTTCCCCGATAAATGAAATTGTCAATTCAACAATCATTTTTCAATTCGAACCATTCATCTAAATCTCCTGAGATTAGTGATTATAAAATATTATTAGAATAGACTATTAACAATCTGTTTTGTAGTTCTTTAGTAGCTCTAACAAATTTAATTTAACTTGTTGGTTCAAATATTGATCCCATAAATTTAGTATTGAAGTCTATATATTGCATATATATCAATAAAATTTGATTTGCTTTACGGTCAAATATTAAGATTTCAAGTTCTTGTCCATTCTTGCAGCTTTTTCATTAGGCTTCATAACAGTTCAAGCCCAGGACTTAGCACTTATAACCAGCTCCCTTGGCCCCTTCATTAAAGCTGCCCGACAGAACACGGGAGTTTAGTCGGTAGTCCACAATTGCAGTGGGAGATATAACCCAAGATCCTTCCCCAAAGGCCCTGGCTGTGCGTAAAAGCATTATCCTCTTTGAAATAACATTTAAAAACGGACTTAGCTCTTATAATGATATTGCGAATAACAAAACAGAGATTTCTCATCACTTTAGAGTATAAAACAAATTCGCTTCTTGTGTCCCTATGTCCCTATGTACGCTTAAATCTTTATAGCTACTCAACGGATTTTGTTGGGTTTTTTTAATAGATAGAGTAATTCAAGAGGAATATATTAAACTACTCCGAATTTAACGCGTGCGAAGCCGCGGGCAAAAGCTAATAACAATCAAAAGAGAAACTTAAAGCAAATTTTCACTATTAGGCTCAATTGACTATTAATACTACTTCCTCTATTTCGTAATTACAGCTTAACATCATTAATGAGGTTTTTGTGGAACTAAGCAGTTACAATAATTACACATTACAATCTAGGACTGCATAAGTAAGAATTAAGTAAGACGTTTGCCTGCATAACTTAAGTTAGAATTTATGTTTTTTTGCGTTAAAATATATGAAATATGTCAATTAACAACCTGCTGTAAGCTTTCTTCTTATGGTATTTTTTGGTTTCTCCTAATACGTCTTATTTACACATTCATTGTAGAAAACTTACTGCGTTATTGTTTTAAAAAAAGATTTAGTACAAAGAGCACGATTAGATGCCGTATAAACAGGGATATAACAAGTTTGTACACAAGCTTTTAGGCGTGTTATGGTATTGTAGGGATAAAAGCACAGATAATATAATACTATTCTTAAAAGTATACTTCTTATTTCCTTGCTGTCGCAATCAAGGCGAAAAATCTTGAATCTGATATATACAATCATACAAATCTTACAGTACACGTATTATTGACATTGTAACGTATAATTTTTAGGTTACGTTTTGCAATAAGAATCAGTTACAATATTTAAAGTTTATTGTGATGTGACAATATTAATTTCGCAACAGTGAAAACCCTGACGAATCAATGAATAAGTGAACACGTAAGTCTACACAGGCTAATGTTGCGTAAAAGAGGTAAGTATCCGGCTGGGGTGCTCACGCGTGACCAAGTGTGCAGTTTGGTGGTTAGGGCTGCCAAAAATTATCAATTAGAAACTAGCATATTTTGAATTATTACGAACGACGTATTTAAATCATCTTATTAATATATAGACATTGTTTAATTTTTGAATTTTAATGTGAAGATTATAATAGGTATATAAATAATTCCGATTTGTTTTCAACTGTAGTTTAAATTCTTTCAAAGATTTCCTCGAACATTTTGACTAATAAAGTCAAATAGGTGAATAAGAAATGTACTTATTTAATAAAGGACATACAATTTTTCTGTTAATACTCAAAATCAGGTCAACATCCTGCCATTGAATATGCACCTATTTATGAACTGATGAATCACGACATCTGGCAACCCTAAACTCACCTGAGTGAAGGAAGTGCACAGGTGGACATCCGAAGCTTTAAAGTTTGCCCGGATTATTATGAGAACTTCCTTTGTGAGAATATTTTTGTTGAATGGCTTTATACTTTTTATTTTCTAATATGTCTGTACTGTGGGACATCGTTGTCCAGCAGTGGGTGTTCCGTGTTCATGAGCGAAACAAAAAGAATCTTTTCATATTTTGTTTACTATATTTATATATTTTTAAAACATTTCTGAAAATTAGGGTCGCCATAAGTTATTTTTGATACGTATAATATAACACGAAAAAATTCTGACCTTTTAATCAGTGATAATTTTAGATGAAACTCAATGACACAAATACATTTCCGCTAACTCACAGTATGATTTAAAATAAAAGCAAAACAGCTGACATTTTACATCCGCGATGTTTATTTCCTTAAGTGGATAATAAATATGGCTATTAATAAATTGCATTTACACGGCAAATATACTGTACAGTTTTAAATATTTATTCATAATATACTGTGCAATTAATTATAATATATAAGCATAATATCTCAACGTTGTAACTTTAGCAATATCGTTTAATTTATAGTTTTATAGCATTGAAATCCTACTAATATTATAAATGCGAAAGTTTGTAAGGATGTATGTGTGTTTGTTACTCTTTCACGCAAAGACTACTGAACCGATTGCAATGAAATTTGGTACGTAGATAGCTGGACAACTGGAATAACATATGAGTTACTTTTAATCCCGATATTCCTACGAGATACGGACTTAGGCGGGTGAAACCGCGGGGCGCAGCTAGTGCTTTATAAATGAGAAATTTGAAAGGAATACAGCAAATTTGATCACGAGGCGCGATTCGAACCAGCGTCTTTTTGTCAAACCGTAGCATCGCCTTGGCCACATGTAATTATCGTATTATAATCTGCACTTGTGTATCCATCCAGTAATTATTAAAAACACACGCTCCTTAAATACTATATTTTGTTCTTGAATTTAAACAGCTAATTTCTTCATTACACCCAACTTTAAACACTTTTATCTCAATAAGCACATCCTAATGAAGAGCTATGACCTACATAACCTTGAATAACAGATGGATCATTAAAAAAACGAAGGATAGGAACCTCACGCTTCACGTGGGTTGTATGGGGCATCAAACCACGGTCGTTAACTTTCGCTTCGATCACAAGCAAGGGCGACAAGGTCGATATACACGCGAGTGACATTAATTAATGGCACTTTGAGAGTAAGCGGTATACGGTCATTAAGATATCAATATTGATCTAAAAAGTATAATCTGTTAATGTATGACTGTTGATAATCTTATGTTATACCTACGTGGCAGTGGGTGAAACGGTATATAACACGGACAAATAGTTTGGCTCATTCTGAACCTGTTGTCTATTTATTCATTTAATCCTATCCAACTATCCTACTAATATTATAAATGCGAAAGTTTGTAAGGATGTGTATGTGTTTGTTGCTCTTTCACGCAAAAACTACTGAACCGATTGCAATGAAATTTGGTACGTAGACAGCTGAAAGAACTGAAAGAACATATAGGCAACTTTTTATCTCGATATTCTTACGGAATACGGACTTACGCGGATGAAACCGCGGGGCGCAGCTAGTATTTTATATTTGCAGTCCTGGTATAAATTACAAGTCACAACAAATATGAGTTAAACTTTACACTATTAATTTAAAAGGTAGGTAGAATGATAACGTTCATAAATAATTAGAAATAGGTAGTTTAAATAAACGTCACGGTAAATTATAACTGATATCATATATAATTAGTCTGAGGAGCTACGCTTGCACGCAACGCAAAATCCATCAATGGAACAGTGTTATGCATCCATTTACTACAAACTCATAAAATGTATTGCAATAGTAAATCCAACAGACGCCTGAAGATATTGCTATAGTAAACCGATAGGTCTGTTTTACACCTTTTATGTCTATAGAAAGTTGTTGTAATATATTTTATAAATAAATTATTTAATATGAGTAATAAGTTATTTAGTTTACTTATACACCTTGTATTGCCTGATACATTACATAGTATTGACATACTTTATTGAATAAGTATACCTACACATCATATATGATACATTCATAACTACAAAATAGTATGTTATTAGTTTACTACTTTCTCTTTTTCTACATAGATCTATTCCGTATCAACCCATCTCCCAACAATAACAAACCAACAAGATTCGGAAGTCCTGTATAATTTTGTACCAAACCGACAAATAGCTCAGTTATCCGGAGAGAAATTTCATGGATCCGGGCGCGACACCGTTACGGCAAACCGATTACCTCACTGACCTGCTGGCCACGTTTCTTTACGTTATTTTACGAATTCCTATCTGTGAGATGCATTTCTATTCAGTTTAATGATGGTACGTTTGCGTTGATAGTTTTTCGATTGTATTTTTGTGTTTGTTCTCATAAATTTTTACTGGATGGGCCGATGTTTACGTCTTTTTATATTTGAATTTTGAAAAGACCATCCCATTTAAAATTGCTCTAGTTATCACAGAGGCGGCTTAGATTTTTGTAAAAATAATTATTTTACAAGTCACAATATTTTTGTATAAATAAATGTACTAAATATGCTTTTAAAACTTTCTTCCAAGGATAGTGGTGTTAAAAATATCACAAACGTATTATAATGTATTCCATTAAAAAATAATATTACAATGAAACAATCAACATGATACCACGTATCACTTTATAAGTAAAAGGTTCAATAATACTTCGCCTACAGCAAAAAACGATTCAAACAAATACAACCAAAACGAGTCGGTTATGGAATGTGTTGATTCCGAAAATGGTAGCGGTGAAGTCACGATTCTACTAGCCGGCGGTTCCGCCACATTTACCATTTTTTAATGCTCAAGCTTCAACAATTATATGGGTTGGAACAAGACATGTTTCGAGAATTAACTCATTCATATTAAATATAAAAAATAAATCTTACGCTCAACACAATTTAATTTTGCATGTTGGAATTTTTCACTGATAACCCGGAGGTTATCGAACTCTTGTTTAATTATTTACAGTAAATAAACATCAATTTGCAAAGATGACTGCTTGTTATGATGTTAATTGGGATTTTTGATATAGTTCTATTTATATTACTAGCTGTCCGCCCCAGCTTCACCCGTGGTACGTTTTTTCTCAAAAACGTTAAAAAAAATTAGCCAAATTGGTGGATCCGTTTTCGAGTATTACGTTTAACAACACATCTGGCGATTTGTTATAATTTAATTAGATTAGGTCAAATAAGAAATAATTTGGTGATTCTCAATTCGAAAGAAAGTTATTCTTTCTTTTTGACCTATCGTCTTGTGTGCTTTTTTTAACAATTAAATATCATTTTTATTTCCGCAAAACTCTCTCACCGCTTTATAGAAACATAATACTACAGAAAGGAATAGAAACGTTATAATAACTTCTATCGGTTTCGCAAAGGTTAAACTTTTTTTTATCGCAAAAAGCTCGTAATGTGGCGATTATCGGCTTACAGAGAATCTTCAGACGATTCGCCATGGACGTGCCTGCGGTACGAAACCATGAATCATTCGATTATACTTAAAAACTTTAAACTTCTCAATACTCAAACATCAAGTTGAAAACCTGTTACGTTAACATAATACCTGTTGAGATGAGCTAATGGAGTTTTTGCAATGATCATATCGAGATTGTTATAACGGTATGGAAATGGACATATGAAAGTCATGATAAAAACTCGATCTGACTTATCCTGATAATGCACAATACTTCCTTGCATGGTTTATCATATAATTAATGTTAAAATCGTAAAAATGGAATATAATGCCAAAGTCGTACTAACAGTAATAACTATTCGTTATACATAAATTTTTTTACGTTATAATTCATTTGAAAAATATATGAATATTCATATATTTAACTTACATTCAGAGGTGTAAATCACGAATAAAACACAATTATTTCCTTTTATCTTCATGACATTAACGTATTTAAATATTAGCGTTTGTTACCTATCTAGTTAAGAAGGAAGACATACTCGTATTACTATTTATTATTTTATTATTAACTAGCATGGCACTTATTTACTGTCGGGTATAATTATCTCGGTGTCACCTTGACATCCTATGGATTTCTTACGTTTATTCTAACCTATTACTAAGCTGATAAAGTCAATATATAAAGATTTATCCCACGCAAGTGTTATTTGTGATTCATAATGCATTTGATTAGCATAAATATAAGGATAAGATGATCCGGAACATATTTAAATGTCTATGCCATAAGTTGTATATAATAATAATAAACTATTTGTAATGTTAATTGATTAATCAGTGAATTTTATACCTTATAGTATGTTATGTAATTCACGTAATACATGAAACTGTATTAGTATAAAAATGTCTTTAATCTTTAGCCCAATATACATTGTTAGCTTTTGCCTTTATTATCTTAAGTCTTGACTTCGTCTCACGGTAGTAAGTTTTATAATAATCTATTCATCTTTTACTTGCGACCAATAGCATTCAAAAAAATGTTTCCAAATCAATTAATTAGCGGCATGAAAGACCAGCAATTCCATACATTCGTTGTACCTATTGATGTTATTTACTATAATAGTATAAAGTTTCACAATACTCACTAAGTTCAGTATCGCAGTCAGTGTACTCATGGTTGCAGTCGACGGTGTAGGCCGCGGCGCAAGCGACCACCGCGCACCATAACGCCAGCGTGCGCACGCGGAGCGCCATCACCTCGCCATCTGGATAATATTTGTATTAACTAATTTCATGTATTAAACTGTATTCTAAAAACACCTAACCTCGTACATATTTTGGAGAGCTCTCTTCGAGTATCGCGTAAGTACATACTAGCTGTGACCCGCGGTTGAAACCGCGTAAGCGTGCTGCGTAACCGTATCCCGTAGGAATATCGGTATAAAAAGTGCCTATGTGTTATTTCAGTTGTCCAGCTATCTACGAAGCAAAATAGTATTATTATTCACCTATAGATGTCAGGAAAAAAAAAACACGAATAAAACACGAATATGACATTTTCTAAAAAAAATTCCTAGCTAGATCGATTTATCGCCCCCGAAAACCCCTATATACTAAATTTTATGAAAATCGTTGGAGCCGATTCCGAGATTCCAATTATATATATATATATATATATATATATATATATATATATATATATATACAAGAATTGCTCGTTTAAAGGTATAAGATATAGTTGTCTGCAAATTTTCAGTATATGTTCATGGTGATTTGCGGCGGACCGCAGATGAGAATATTAAGAACGATGTCTTATTTATAAGTAAATCTGTGAACGATTCTAGTAATAGATAGATAGTGGTAATGATATTTCTAAAATAAGATATTAGCAGTGAAATCGTAAAGAGCACTAGTGCTGAGTTCTGTGTCACTTTTACAAGAAGACGAAACTTTTATTCTTGGGTATCAATATGGATGACGCATCAAAAATATCTTAGAGAATAGTGGGCCATGGAATCAAGGAAATTATATAATGAAAAATAAGGTATATAACGTCTTCAGTTACTCTACCTGATACCTACATACAGTCCTTCAGTAATAAGAATTAGAATTAGAATTAAAAACAATTTATTTCACTAAATTAATTATGTGTTTCGAGACAGATGGAATGTAAGAAAAATAAAACTTTACTGCGAGTGTCCAATGTTTTCTATAGCATTACCGATATAGTACTAATTTTTAATAAAATTAACTTTGTCATTGTTTTGGTTTTAGAACTAACGATTTATGTATTTTTGCAGACAGTACTTTGCTATTAAAACTCTGTCCATGTACAGGAATTTAAATAACAGTAACTCAGTCTCAAATGTACAACGCTCGTCACTGTTTTAAACGCAACTACAGTTATTGCGTCCGGTTAAGATTCCCATTTAAAATTAAGCGTGAATTGTCAAACAAACTGTGTTTATCGCTATTTTCTGACAATATCTGGGAGATCACTATTTAGTGATATACCCACCTAATGATAATTAAAACATGTTACCATTGTTAATGTTTATGCAGTATGAGCAATAACCAGCCTTATAAAAGGTAGATAGATATTAAATTTAAACACGTGTAGTAAGTTCTACATAGTTTTTATGCCTTGTATATTCAAGAAGTTTAAGGAAAATATCTTATTTTTATAACGGAATGTATTTATATCTTGTGTAAGTTTTTAAACAAACAATCGAAATCTCAAATGACATGACATTAAAAATAAAAATACGATACTCTTGTAATTTGCTAAGGAACAACTGTTTCCCATTTGTCTTTATATAATGCAAACGCCTCTGTACAATAATAATAGCACAGACAATAAATCTGATATGACATAACAATGTTACGTATGGTAACACCTACTATTGTTTTCGTGTCAATATTGTAAGATGTCACTTTCGTAGGAGGTCGTTTATTGTGTCAAAAAAATGTAACGAAATTGAATTCGAATTGATAAAGAGATATACACATGCGTCTACTAATCAATCCTTGTTAGGTTCGACGTATGTACGTTTAAGTAATCGTTTAAAAAAATCCTTGAGTTTTTATATTTAATTATTATTCGAGTATCCTAAAATAATATATATTTTTTTTTTCGAAAAACGACGATCGCCATCCCACATTTCCTGACTTATACGGACTATATCAATGAATTATCATAAATGGTGTAAGTACCTCCGCTTTAGAGTTTATATACATAAATACGACAGTCAGTATTATATAGCAGTTTTTCTGAACTCAGCACACTTGAGCAGGTCATCTCAATACACAAAAAATTGGTTTTATTTCATTAAAAAGATACAAGTTCTAGTTTAGAAAGTCCCCTAAGAACGTGTGAATACACGGTTTATTTGCCGAAATCTAATTTACCTACCTACTTTGAATGGTAATTGGTACACGCATTGTTTAATTTGATAATAAAACAGAAACCGCAAGAAAGTTAATGTCGTCAATTCACTTTGTTCCTTTACCTACTTCCCAACTGTTTCATTAAGTACTAACATTTATTTAGAACTAGCCGGAACCTACTGCTTCACTCGCCTGGTACCCGGCTAATATGTAGCATACGTGTGAATCCAGACTATAATCTATCTCTGTCCCAAATTTTATATGCCAACAGAGGTTTTTGTGTGAAAGAGTAACAAACATCCGTACATTGTTACAAACTTTTGCGTTAATTATGTTGAAAAGGAAGGACAGGCTGAAAAGGAAGGATGCATTCTAAGAGGCAGACGAGGCAATGGTCTCGTCGCCTACATAATTGAAATCCTAATCACCTCATCTGCTTATAGTCTTGCGACTGATTGCAGGTCTTGAAAAAAAAAATATGTTAGCAGGAATCGTAAGCAAAAGCATACCTAATATCTACTCCAATACACACAGTATCCCAAAATAAAGTTAATTAAGTACTTTTTTGTATTAATAAATGAGTACACTTAATTAAATAGACAATTGGGGCATATTTACACTTCTCAAAGACATCGATATTTAAAAAGCTGAACAAACAATTAGGCAATTCATACTATTACTTGAATCATATTATCCTTAACATTTTATCCAATTTGCCAATTTGCCTTTTTAATTGCGTTTCCCAAACTCATATCGTTAACGAGCATGGATATTATCTGTAATCTTCGTTTTACAAGTTCATTATAAAATTATGGCGGAACGAATACCCACACCGAAGCAAGCAGTTCTCTGAATGTAGAAAATTGTAGACAAAAAAGCGTAGTAAGCGAAACACAATTTCTCACAGTTGTGTGAAGTGGCTCGTTGAACTCGCTCCACGTGACATGACATGAAATCGAGCTACCGATGTTTCCTCGTTAGGGACCTCTCAAGCATCTAACACGCTATTGTTTAAGACCCAACTGACACGTTCAAAATGGCCCATTAATCTAATCCTAATTGATCAAGTAATGGATATTATATGTATTTGATGTACTTGTAAATGCTAATGTTGTGATGACGCAGGTCAGGGTGACTTTTAAAATGTAAGGGAGAGCTTTTAATATCATTTAAATTATGGCTACAAATATGTTGTGTGTGCGACAAGCCCTATATAATCTATGTAATTTAAAATAAAATTGTAAAACGTTGAATAAATCGTTTTATAAAATTATCTATCTAATATTAGGAGCAAAAAAATACACAATATTAGACCGTGTGTGACATGTCTTTTTCGAATTCGGAATTACTTTTAGGTTATCAGTTACTAAAGCTTAAAAAAACGATCTTCTTGCACACGAGATTAGTTCAAACACTTGCCAAACAAACTTATAAGTAATTGCAAGCTATTTTGTTCGGTTTCAACAGAAGTGTATTCACACGGTTACAAAGGCTCTCGAGGTTTTTTTCATCTAATCGGTCGGTTTCGTAACTTATTGTTTGGTAAGAAATAAGCATTGTTAGTTTGTCTACATGCATATTTGATTACTCAATAAATTTAACTGGATACCTTCTTACAGAGTATTTATTCTTAAATGAAAGAATCATGATCGATGTCTGCATGTTTTGTTTATATTAATTGTAAATTATGAAGGTCGTAACTGTTTCTTATAGCTGGAATTATCAATGACTTTAATCGTATCGTTAAAAATCAAAACACAGCCTCATATTTTAAGACAATTACTCAGGTAGATTGTGATTAAAAGGTGATGATAGATAAAACTGTTCGAGGTTGGTTTTTAGTTATAAAAAAGCTGTATCCGCGTTATCGTGGGTCTCGAAATCTTACCTGAACTTTACGACTGCAATCAAGAGGTACAAGGATAAACTTTTATCCAACTTGATATGATCGAGGCAGAGAAAAAGTTCAATGAATTTGAGTCTTATAAAGCTGATTTATTTGATCTGAGATGTTAAATGATCAGTGTACCTATGTACTTTTGAATGTATATAAGATGTGTAAGTGTAAACATCACTCTGGTATACTCTGGTAGTTACTTTACGAGTTTAATGGTAAATCTGAAACCAGGTAAAACGTAAGCGATCAATGCTTTCAACATATATTTTATTTTCCTGATAATTTTCGACTTCGGTACGGTAATTGGGATGTTCTGTGAGCTTTTACGTAAATGCAGCTACAATATTATAAAGAGAATGATCTGATGGTGTGTTTTTACGATTTACATCAAGATCTAAATAATTATTTTACTATTTGACCTATATACCGAGTGGCATACGCCATATATCGGGTCAGGCGAAACCTACAAGCTAGCTTTGTAAACAGCTACAAGTAAAGAGATGACCAAAACGTGTTTATAATTAATATCTCGTTAGAAGTTGCAATAGATGTGCAATAAGGTCACTTTCTCTACATCCAACCGCACTTTCAATAGCCGCGTGAACTGGCATCACACAGAGATTGTTTCATTTGATACGTGGATATGGTTTGTCTTCCGTTGTAAATTATGATAAATATGTATAAAAGTCAGCGTATACGAATAGATGAAGTTGTATCATCATGGTGTGAAGTCAGTGCTGGTGTTCCGCAAGGCGGGGTCCTAT
>NC_052109.1:2855815-2878231 GCF_012273895.1 Zerene cesonia
CGGAAATATGACCATATATCTGAGTTTCGATCTCAACTCAAATGGCTGCCGATCCGATTTCGCCGGGATGCTCATGTGTTGCATCTTCTTTATCAGGTTAAGTTCAACCCAAAGATGCCCACGTACTTAAAAGAAAATTTCGTCTTTAGGGGTAACAATAGCGAACCAGTTCGGTCCACTGAAATGTATCGTTTACGAATGCCACCACATCACACTGGTTTCTATGACACTTCGTTCACTGTTCGGGCGATAAAACTGTGGAACGCGCTCCCTGAACCAATAAAAAAGGCACAGTCCTTAAATAAGTTTAAGGTACTGGTACACAATTATTACTACTCTTCCTGTTTTACTTAATAAACTATAGTGTTTCTAACCTTTATATATTTATTTTTATATATCTAATTGTTTATAATATGTATAATAGACATTATTCATAGTACTATATGTATATTTTATCTTTCGTATTATATTTATGCTCTGCCCTACTCCTCTCCTCTATCTAATTTCTCTCTGTACGTCTGGTTGTCTGGAAGAAATCGCTATATAGCGATAAGACCGCCATTTGTTTGTAATGTATATATATTAAGGTTTTTATGATGTTTCAAGAGCAATAAAGAGTTAATAAAAATAAAATAAAATAAAAAAAGTACACCTCTCCAGTATCCAGCGATGCAATACAAAGAACTACTAGATAACATTTAGAAGACTGCACCCATACTGCACCCGTCTTAGCGCGGCACGGATTTATATCTCATTCCCCACTAGCATAGATGTCACTTTTTTAATCTACCTTCAGTTTGTTTAATAGATCCGAGGAAGTACTAGTAAATCTGTGAGTGTGATGAAATAAATATAATAACATTTAATTTTATACATCAATCTGATGATTTAATAAGAATCAAAAAGGATTTAATAAGCAAGTAAGAAATGGGTCAGTTTATGTTTTTGTTTTTTTTTCAAACAGGTCGATATGTAAATGTCAGGACTAGAATTTGATTCGTACTTTCGTTTAAACTTAAAAGATTTTCTTGAAACATTTATTTTATCATTTTCTTATTTATTCTTTTCTCTTCTTTCATATTATTCTCTATCTTATTTATTAAAGTTATTAAGCCAACGATACATTACAAATTCAACGAAATATCCGTTGAACTATCCTTACCTTGTTTAGGTTATGCTCATTACTCATATTCAATTTATACCTTGATAGAGTTTAAATTGAATGTTATCTTTAAATTGCTACCCATAAGGTATAACCCAATTCTAAGATTATCAACATAACAAGGTCCCTAATATTTCAAAATGTGTACATACGTACCAGTCCGACAAAATAGGTATGTTATAACAACTTTTTTAGTTTTAATGTAAATATATAATACGCTTATACTAAGATAGAAATGTATCGAAATATATGCTTTAATGAGTATATTTATTATACGTGTGTGTAAAATAATACAAATTTGTTAGCGCTCTGCGCAGCCGGCTACAAACACACAAGTGTTATGTAAACCGAATGCTTTTGTGAGTAGAATACATGATAAGGTGTATTGTATTCCAACCAAGTTTCGATGGTTGGGAATTTTAACTGGTTTCTTGACTCCGTTCGATATTGTTTTTAAAAGCAACCGTTGATCCGCATTAGAATATATTATATACATCATAATACATTGAGATTTTTGATATCTATGTTTTAATTACGCTGTGTAGATAATTTTTACAATGTAATCAATACGTTGTTTTAAAATAGTACGAATTCTAATAAATAATTATTATAATTGTGAAAAATTACAGAGTTATATATAAAGGTCGTTTAGCGTTATCACTTTCTCAAATTGGAATTAACATTACTATAAGACGTCACGGTATCCCCAGAGGTCTACAAATATTACCGTGTAAAACGTTATTTATAAAAGAGATTGAAAAGCAAGGGAGTAAACATCAGGAACTATGTATATTCAGAGGAATTTAAAAAGATTCTGAAGGCACCCTTATCGCTTAAGCGATAGCAGACAACACAGTTTCAATACACAATGTACATAACGCGAAGAATGTGCATTTAAATAAAACAAAGATAAAAAAGAAAAGAGAAAATCCAATTTCTTCATAACTATTTCCTTCTAGGCAACAACGTGTTTTCCGATCGTTCATATGAGCAATTTCTCCCACGCTATTTACGAAATATTTCCAACAATAATGTTTGAGAATTAGCGATTACTTATATGGGTAAACCAATTTTGGTGAAGCCGTATATGCCAACCAAATATTTGGCATTAACAGCGTTTTATGGATGAAGCCCAAACTTCATGTAGGTATGTGTCAATAATAAGGGGCTTAGCACATGTCGATGTGTTCAGGGTTTCGTTCTGCGAAGTTACAATTCTTATAAACATGTATAATTATTATTATCGTAATAATTATTATATGTTGGGTTCGTTTATTTTAAATTAAAAAATAAGTAATTAATATTTTTTGATATAAATTATATTATGTTAGACACGGATCGAACCCACAACGTTTGCGTTGTCTTTGCAAACTTTAATAGCAGATAAATTAGTCAATATTAAAAATTCAATATATGTACTAAAAAAACTTTTCTTAATTTAATGCTTATTGATATTTGTTTATATCAATTAAACTGTATTTAATCAATTCATAATATTACCCAGAAGTGGAAAATAGAGAGAGCTAGGTATCTACAACGGAAATTTTCGTCTCTAGCAATACATATCTATTAATTTAAGTGAGTAATTAATGTCCATTAATAAATTATTTACATTATAATTAAGTGTGTAATCTTCTGTCATTACCATGAATAAGCAATATTTAATAATAAGTGGAAAGCGAGAAAGTAATAAACTAGCGCTTGCAGTAGTAAATCAAAATAGAGTCTAGTAATATTTTTAAACATACGTAAACTTGTCTTGCTACTCTTGGTACTCGATAGAGTATAGTAGATAGTATAGCTCTCCGATAAGAGAGCTCATAGCCATTTATATAACTATTTCTCAATACAGTTTCTGAAAAGTAATGAAATACTTGGCTCTTTTCGCGATAGTTGGTATACCCGAGATAAAAAAAAAAACACGAGTACGCATGTCTCCGTCTCTAACACTAAAAAATAATGTAACTTGATTAGATTTTTAAAAGGTAGATAGAATTCGAGTTTATCCACCGCAAAAAAGGAAACAAACTAAATAAATCGACTTATCAATAACATTTCAATAACTGTAAACGTGCAGTTTTTTACCTGAATTATAAAAATGAATTGAATTTGAACTTTTACGTATATAAATGGTTAATTGATGTGTTTATTTATTGTGTTTAATATATTATTATAGTATATAATATAAGCTATTTATTTTATGAAGTAGTAGGTATGTTCCAAAGCTATTGGATAGCAAATTCCAGTGATAAAGCTTGATCTCTGTTATTTTCGCTCTTTCAAATAAATCGAGGCTCTTAACTAAATTGGTCAGAGAACGAAGTGAAGCAAGGGTGGTCGTAAGTTATAAAGACTTTGTAAATGTCAAGTTTGAAATAAACATAAAATTTGCATTCTGGTACATTACGTAGCGACAGTTTTGGAAGTTTTCCGCTTAACTATAAATTAATTTGAATCTGTTTATTTTCTATATTAAGTAGGTTAGTACCTAATCTTCAAATTTTATTGAAATATAATTTAATATTACTAGCTGACCGGATAAACGTTGTTCTGCCTTATTTTTATCATTTGAAAAATAGATGTTGGCCGATTCTCAGAACTTAACGATATCCACACAAAAGTTCTTGATAATAGGTGCAATCCTTTCGGTGGAATATGATATCTAACATTGTGACACTAGAATTTTATATATACAAAGAACAGAAGAGATAATATTTGTACCTATATTTGCATATAAACTTTTGATGAAATAAATTTCAATGAAAATATTATCTCTGTGCGTTTTGAATTAATAAATTTCGACGATTATTTATTATATAAGTTTTACATTTGTAGCAAAAAAAGCATAATCCTTATTTATTAGTAAGCAGCATATAAATTTCGTAGTGCTAAAAATTAATATAAATTATCACCCAAAATATTTGCTCTACCAAGCATAATATACTTAAAAAATATATTATAAAAAAGGTTATATCGGTTAATTTGTCCTTTATTTTTACAGCTCAAATAACCCAACATAAACCGCGGCAGACGGAATGCCGACAATTCTATGAGAACCATAAGCAGTCCAATAATACCGCTATTACACGCATCCAACAATAAACATACCGGTGGCCTTCGAAACAATCCTAGACACTTTCTAATTTCTAAAGTTATGATCCACAACACTTCACACACGTTTATGTAAAATTATATCGGATTTCGGTAAAAGTTCTTTGATAAAAAATGTGTAGGAGCGCGTGGTAGCATGGACGCGACGCGCGGTACTGACTACTGACGGGGCCTCGACCGGTCGGAGATTTCTCCCCGTAAACATCGAAAGCGAGGCCTTTCTTCGGCTGGCGAAACTCATCGTTATACCCTACCACTAGTTTTCACCAAGCCCTCACTTTACACTCGAACGCAATAACAATAAGCTAATTATAACAAGAAAACTATTTTATACATAAAACTCATATTAAGATGTGACTTGAAATGTGTGCCACTAGACTATTTATTTGACTTTCAATATAAAATAGAAATAGGACACGCAACTTATTGAAATAAGATAAGTAATACTGATATACTTGAACTCGTAAATTAACATTAGGCACGGACTGTGATGTTAGAGTGAGTAAGGATTACAGAATTGTTTTTTTTTTTTTACTTTACTTATGACGTTGTTTACTTATGTCGTTAGTTTATCGTTATAAAACTTATTTTAGTAGCAGTAGATGCAGCGATCATACGATAAAAAAGCAACAAATGTTTAATTAAAAACTAACTATTCAACAGTCTGCTAGTGAATGTTATATAGTATAGTATAGATATTACTATATACCTACTATTGTTTCGAAAATCGAGAATCAAAGGTAAGGAGCAACGAAGGCTTACATTTGGCTCATACAATACAACGCTTGATGACGTTTGAAGTGGTCAGGATGTATAATTCGAAATCGGTCAAGGTGCTAATACATTAAAAATAGGATACAAATATAAACTGACTCATGATGGATTTTTCGTATACCATTTGTATAGTATGGTGAAGGTTTACAAAACATAAAATTAGATAAAATTCGATCATGAGGCGATATTCGAATGCGTCTTTCAGCATATTATAAAAATGACTTAATTATGTAAAAATGGAACAACGGTCAAAGTTATATGACAATAAACATACATCTTTCAATTTGTTTCTAAGTCTGTGGTCTAATAATATGTGTTGTCGTATAATAAAGTTGCTGGACTGTGCTTTTTCTAGAAGGGTGCATAATTAATATTAACGTGCTTAAATATATCAAGCATTGTGTAATAAAAAAAAACATATTTCGAATGTTCTTATTCATGCGTTATATATCACATGTGTATATTTTAAAGATACATATACGTTTTAGCTTCATAGCTGACTATTGATGAGCTAGATGGCTTTGTAGAGAAAAAAGAGATAACGCTTCTCGATAAAGCTATACAATTGTGTAGATATATCGGTAAGATCATATTAATTATAAATAATATATAATATATAATGTAAAACTTTTTTATTTAATTTGATAATTAAAATGAGTATCTAATGTTTATGAGCATGTTGTAAATGAGTATCTAATGTTTATGAGCTGTTCTTTACAACTCTACAACTTGTACAGAAAATAAGGTACCAATTTAGAAAAGTGTCTTGAAATATTGATATACAATATTAATATTATGTCATCGATGTGATTAAAAGCCAGTTGTGTTTATTATAATAATGTATTAACTTAATAATAGGTTATTTAAACTTAATAAATTCGAATTAATTTTCGCCAACGTCCATACCACGTTGAATACACCGGTTCTCGTCCGATCACCGAAGTTAAGCAACGTCGGGCGCGGTCAGTACTTGGATGGGTGACCGCCTGGGAACACCGCGTGATGTTGGCTTTTTGCATATCTTTTTACAAATGGGTTTTTCTATTTCTTTAAAAAAAGTTAAAATAACCTTATATTGCCAAAAAGTAATGAATCCTAACAAAAATTTTCGTTGTAATATTTGATAATTAAAAATAAATTGTACAAGAAATAAAGGGCAAAGATACTTTGTAATTACATATAAATATTAGAATAGTACCAATGTGTTATAAATAGATAAAGCTAATCAGCTACACATCTGGAGGTCACTAATTATACATAATTATGATATTACATTAATTGCCCATTTTGGCATATTTATAAATATATATTTTTTTTAATATTTTATAAATATAATTTTTTTAGTAACAAGAAAATAATTATTGTGTTCTTGAAAATATATTATTTGTAATTATAATAAAGTCATCGCCAACGTCCATACCACGTTGAATACACCGGTTCTCGTCCGATCACCGAAGTTAAGCAACGTCGGGCGCGGTCAGTACTTGGATGGGTGACCGCCTGGGAACACCGCGTGATGTTGGCTTTTTTATTTTGCTCCTCTTGATGTTTATTAGAAGCTCATAAATCATTTTTTGGTATATACGCTCATTATAATTCAATAACTTCCATTCATATAAATTTCTTCATTTCTTATAATAACTCAGCATTAAATGTTGGGAAACCTATACTTACTCTATATTATTTAAGATTTATAATATTAATTAAATTAAACACCAAATATTAATAAATATAACTTTATTTAGCGAATTATTATTATAGTACTCATCTAATTTATTAAAAACACCTTACGCTAAAAATCACAATTAAATGTCAGTAGTCAATACTTTACTTATAATTTGGATATACATCCGTCATTAAATGCGAGAAATTTCATAAAATAACTTTTTGCGCCAGCGCCTGTTTGCTCAGTCTGTAACAAAAGGAAATTGTTACTAAGTAACTATAGGTACTACCAGATGTTTTTGTTTGAATTTCTTTTTATCAGGAAATACTTGGATCGATTTTACAAATTCATTCACTATTAAAAGAACCTCATTATTATGTACGTGATCTTTGATTGCCATATGTCTACCACAGGCGAAGTCAGTTAATTATTTTGTGAATAAAAAACCGATTAATTATGAATGTTATATTTGGAATATATGTATTTAGAATGATTTTACAGTTCTTTTAAATCTCAACTTATAACAACAATCACATACAAATTTTGCATTGATAAATTGAAGATTCGGGAACAAACATAGCTTACGATTTTTTATCAAAAAAATTTTCAATCTTTGAAGTCGACTTTTGTACGTCTGCAGCGTACAGGATAGTGAATGAATACTTCATTTTTATTTATATTTTACGTATGTATTTTTCATTAGTTAAGTACAAATATTTTTTGTAACAAGTAGAAAATTAAATAATAAAGATCGCTCGCACCTTTACTCATTGTTAGGGTCTTCGGGGAAAAAATAACACTTCTTCTTCTTTATGTATGTTGCATCAAGATGATCTCTGAAAGTTAATAAATAGTGAAATATTATTAAATCAGACAGCCATCTAACTACGTGACAACTAACACGAATTTATATTTCTAATTACAAAAGTATCATTTTTCAATAACTAGATGAGGTGGTAATAACATAGTTCTGCAATACAATGAAATATGCATTTTAACAACTATAAAAACTAACAAGCGCAATAACGAACCAACATAATATCATTCACAAATCTACAAAACAGTGCGCCTTGCAGAACTATGCACTTACAAACGTCTTCCCTTTCCTTCCTTTTAAATATGTGCCAAATCCCAGACAAGTTTTTATAGAACGTGTATTTCTCGTTGTGCCTATCGAGAGAACGGACACATTAATCACTTATACTGATATGATTTTTTTTTTATTGTAAGGGCATAGTCTGCAAAGCCTGTATTCGTTGGAGTAACCTCTTTCATGAGAAAGTCGAATAGATTCGAGACGACATTGTATTTGGCCGCGTCCAATCCATACTGGAGTATGCTGTTCGCGCAGTACGAGGACATCGGCGCGACGCAAGTATTGTACAAGAGCAGTGCTAACATCCATTTCTGCGTGCGGCTCGTCGCGTTCAACCGCGGCTCGGACATGGGCCGCAATGGACGCTTGCTCGCTTGCTTAGTTGGCGTGCTTTGCGCGCTCTGACTATCGGAAACTTCGCTCCGTGTCATGTCACTCAGTTCCTGTGACGTTTCAAATCTGAACTTGCGTTTAGTTTGTGGCGTTTTTAGGAGAATTGATACTCACATTGCATGAAAACTGATCGCGTTAGAATTATATCAAAAATGGATAGTGTTCATGCATTGCGAGTGTTGGCAGAAGTTACAACGTACCGCTTATCGAAGTAAGATGGCGGCGTAGTGTCCAGTACACCTCCATTGTTAGTTTCCTGTATAAAAGAAATGTGCATGATATAAAGTATGTTTTCTAGCAACGGAAGATAATATATTTGGATAAATGTATAAGTCTTACAACAGGAAAAAGTTCACATTGGTCAGCCAGTAAGGACTGATCAGTAGTCAGTTACCACTGTACAGTAGCTAATGTGCAGGTTGTGCAAACTTAACACTCCTGTCACCATCTGATAAAGCTTGTCGGTAACTCCATCCTAATTTCACCTCTGCAGAGGTAGAGGACCACTCCTTCCAATCTCACCCCGGCAGAGGTTGAGGACCAGCAGTCCCTACTCAGAGCAATGCGTATGTAGCAGAGGGTCGGCGGCACTCACGTTCTCGTTGTTGTCGTCGCTGTGCGCGCTGTCGGCGGAGGCGGAGGCGCGGCGGTTCTTGCACAGCTCGCGCTGGCAGCGGCACGTGAGCGCGCAGCCGACGCCCGCCTTCTTGCAGCCGCACAGCTTGGTGCTGCAGCTGCCGCGGCACGAGCAGTGCGCGCTGCCGTCGCTGCTGCGCTTCACCGGCCGCGTGCTGTCCGCCTCGCCCGATTGGCTGAAGTTCATCGTCAGGCGGGAGCGCTGCGCCTGCGCGTGACGGGAACATTTTATTTGTTTAAAAAGTAAACATAAAAAATTCGGAAACGAACACACGATACAAGTGAGAACTTGAACTAATTTTATCGTATGTGAAGCCAAACAGCCTAGTGCCAAAACGATTAACCCACCCATAAGATGTTATCACTTCAAAAAATAAGGACTTGGTATGTAATTCATGAAGCGAATAATACATGCCAAAATATATATTGCTTTAATTATATACATTGAGATAGACATTTATCAATAAATTATCACTGGCTGCTCGTCTCAGTTTCGAGCGGCTAGTTGTATTTTTTGTAGTTTAACAAATTTTGAACATTTATCACCCTAATCCAAATCCAATGAACCAAAATTATTGAAATGCATTCAGCCTTTCTTGGGTAATAAGTGGTTGTTAAAAGCAAAATTGCTTATGTATTTGCAAATGATAAAGTTACGTAAACAAAACACAATTAAAATAAATAATTCTCATTGTCATTCATAATTAAACTCATGAATCCATCATCTAGAACAAAAGTGAACCTGAATTCGCTTAAACAGCGGCGTGGCTCTCCAATCGGGGTCCTTGTTACTATCCTCATCATCATTCTCCTCTTCATCGGTGATGTCCGTATATGAGACCATCTTGAGCGTGTCGACGGGCTCCTTCTTGCGCTTCTTGACTTTCTTGCTGGCGCTACGCAGCGTCTCCAACTCGTCGGCCAGCTTTTTCTGAACAATCATAGCAGGGATTTATTCATTTATTTATTCTTTATTATTTTGAAATAATTACAAATTGAGACTTGACCTAGGGAACATTATCACAAATGGCGGTCTTATCGCTAAATAGCGATTTCTTCCAGACAGCCGGTAGCACTGACAGAAATTGAAATAGAGGATAGGAGTAGGGATTGAGAAAACCTTGAAACTTGTTCCGGTGAAATTATTTATAAGAAACAAATTTATTGACACTTTTACTAATTTGTGTAACTTTTGCGTTTTTGTACTTTTGCATGTTACAAACATTTTCATGCATAAGCGACTGGACCAATTTCAAAAATTCTTTCACCATTAGATAGCTGCAACTTCACTGAGTAACATAGGCTATATATGTATATATATAACACGGACGAATCCGGGGTAAACAGCTAGTAGTACCAAATAGAGCAATGAAAAAGGAAAAAAACATTTCATCGAGATGAGACGAAATGTTTCAGCTGACAGATAACTCAATCCTCCAACGTCAACAGGCTATAGACAACTGGCTATAGACAATACGATGACACACAAACACTTTGTATCCCTTACGTTCTCCAGCTCGAGCTGCTCGAGCTTGTCCTGCTGGTACTGTATGACGGTCTGCAGGTTGCGGCACGCCTCGCCGCGCGCGCCGCCCGCCCGCCCGCCGCCCGCCTGCAGCGCCACCAGGTCGCTCAACTGTGTATTGTATATATTTTACTTATGAATATTAATTCCTCATTTACTCTCTGTTTATATATCTCTCTCTTTCTCTCTCTGTGAATCTGTAGTAATATTAATCACTGTATTGCATATTTGCAACATTTTTCATTTGTGGTACATTAAAATGTTAAACAAATAATTAAATTAATTAATTTAAACTCAGCAAGGAAATGGTGTATCGCTAATTTCGTTATGATGGCCAATAGTAATTATAATGGATATAAACACAGAAAATAATGGATAATGTGTAACATTTCCATGACTAGAAAATATCCCCTAAAAATATTTTGTTATTCTAAATGTCTATTTTAAACATACTATAAAATTTATTATTTATTATATTACATATTTAGAAAAAATACTTACAGTCTGTTCATTCTGAAGTTTCATAGTGGCGATCTGTCTCTCAAAGTCCGCCTTGCTATTCTCAAACTCAATATTCAGCCTGTCGAATGCTTCCTTTATCTCCTCGTATTTGGACTGGAATCCCTTTTCGCTCTGGTTCTGGAGCTCTCGCTTAGCGTCCACCAGCAGCTCGAATAAGCATTTGAGCGCTACTTTAGCTTCGAGCATTGATTGAATGTTGTCCCATTGTGTTCGCGCCTTGTTTTCTAAAACAGAAGACGATTTTACGGAGTGTTAATGTAGAATCTAGTCTAAGTCCAACCCTATGTCTAAAAGTTGAACAAAAAATGAAATTAGCTCATTATGATAAAGAATATATTCAAATGCTCTAAATACGAAAAGTGACACTGCACACAGTTATCCAATATGTTTTTATTTGAGTGATATTATTAAGACACAAAATTAAATGCTTTTTCCATATCAAGCATTCCTTATTTGCAAGGAATTAAAATGTGGGATAATAAATTTCTAAATAGGGAATGTAAGTAAACCGTGGGTAGTAACATATAACTATATCAATAAGTATTCATAGTAATGTACCTTGATCAGCGGTAAGGATCTTCTGCTGTAGGTCAGAAATCTGCGCCTTTCGCAACGCGAGATCATTCTCGAGCTCGGCAATCTTCTTCCTGCTTCCCTCACTGTCCGGCCCATTACGCAGATTCTCTATTTCTTCTGTTATCCACGCCCTTAAATTTAGGAAAATATATTTTTATCCATACAATCAAATTTCTATTATATATTCTCGGGCTCTGTGCAGACAAATGCATTCACAACATTAAAGTTTTTAATGAAAATAAAAAGTACTTATTTAAAAACAATAGGTCATTTGCAATAAATAATGACGGCTTAAAACCAGTAACATTTCTCTGTATTGCAGATGTGTCTGTTAGCAATTAAGTTGAATCTCATGATACTTCTGAATTTCGATATCTTCAAACAGTCAATTGACTAAGGTATTATTACATAGTTATATACACAGAAAAAGAGCAATAATTATCATTTACATAGATATCATTAGCATACTTTTAAAATAGCAAACCATATTAGGCAAAATTTACCGATATTCCATAAGCTCTTCAAGTGATTTCTCCGCTTCAACAATACTAAGGTGAACTTCAAGCTCCTGCTCGATGTACTGTTGTACAGCGCCAGCTTTTACGTTCCCTTTGGCGTTGCGTTTCATTGCCGTCTTTTTCTGCCTTTCCAGAGCTTCCTGAATGTTGAAAAAATATTATTAGATTAACACCAGATTTTCTGAGCATATAGAATGCGCATTATATTAGAAATTAAGTGTAAACGATCGATACAAAATTAGCAAACAGAATGTAATAAAATATGTCAAAAATTACATTTATAAAATAATAATATAGTAAACCTCCATAAAAATGTAGTAACTGAATCCACTGAAACAGTTGAGAACATGGCAGGTTATTTATTAGTATTTTCTCTTTCATCTCTGTGGAACCAGTACAAGTGTGTGTATAGCATTTGCGCCTCACCTTGAGCCGCTTATTGACCGCCACGGCCTCCTCCATCTTGCGCTTGAGCACGTTCTGCTGCTTGGCGTGCAGCGACTCCATCTTGGCCATGGCGGTGGCGCGCTTGCGGTCCTCGTTGCGCAGGCGCAGCATCGCGCGCTCATTGTCCGCCTTCCACTTGCGGAACTTCTCGCTCTCCTCGCGCATTTGACGGATGATTTTCACCTGAGGTGTGACATTTTTTTATATAGCTAAATGAAATTTAATCACCAAAGTATATGTACGTAGTAATTTCGTAATTGCATAATAGACAACAATAAACTAGTTTACAATAAAATTAGCGAGTCTTTTTGTCTTTGGTACTATTTTACAATATTGTAGTCCAGTCCTTGTTCAGAATAAATACAAATATTTAAATAAATAATAAATTGTACTGTAATATGTTTATTGAAATGTTCAACTATATAAATGGTTATCTATGCACATGTGTATAAAATAATTCAAGATATTAGACTTGCGTAAATTACATAGTTTCATGAAGATTACCTTAGTAGCCTTCATGGCCTGAAGTTCAGCATTCAATGAAGCAATCTTGGCTTCATTCTTCTCTTTGACCTTGATGATGTTGGCTTGAGCCTGGCACCTCTTCTTCAGATCCGATATTTCCGCCTCGAGTGTGGACACTTTAGTGCGTCGCTCTTCGTGTGATGGATCTTTACTCTGAAAACAAGACCAAACAAGAACACTTAATGTAACATAGAAATGAAACAAAGTACGGAAACTTCAATGATTCATGAGTTCTTCATATTGATGATATTAAATTTTAAATTTGTTTCTTTTATAACTAAATTTCGAGAATTTATAGTATCCACCAGTTCAACTGATATACTAAGTTATATAATTAAATACATAATTATAAACATAGACAATAATAAAATAATATTTTATACTCACTCTATTGTGCTTCAACTGCTGCAACAGTTCGTCTCTCTCCTTCTCCAACTGTGTGATCTTTTCTTCGTTTTCGCGTAAGTTCTGGTGGCTGTCAATCATCTCCTTATTGTTGGCCAGTATAGCTTGAACCACGGACGCCTTGATCGCCATAGCGCGGTTGAGCTCTTGCAACTCTTGGTTTAATGCAACCTAAAAATATACATTTTACAATGTTGTTACAAATGTAAAAATATTGTATTTAGTATCATTTTCAAACATTGCAGCTGTCAGTTGTTAAGATATTTGTTGAATTTAAAATATTAAATTATCCTAGAAAATACATACACATATTATTTAATTTAATATTTTTATGTAGAGAGTAAAGAAACCTATGTAAGAGTGGGATTTACAATTTGTGTAGCAATTCTTAGAACATGTATTAAAATTTGTGTGTGACATTATTTATTTTATTTATTTATATTTATATTTTTATTAACTGATATGATGAATTTAAGTAGTTAATATTTTTATAGTTATGGCAAAAAATATTATTAGCATTTTAAAAATCAAAATCGTTAAGCAATACCTACTAGAAACAGATAATTACTAAATGGAAAAAATTGTAGTCTGTACCTGTCCCATTGCCCTTTTCTCTTCTTCCAAAACAACTTGATCCTCATTGAGCACTTCTTCATCATCCAACTTTTCTCCATCACCATCTTTCTTTATAAACGACAGCTTGATCTCATGATCTATCATCTCTTCATTGGTCTTCATGTTAAACGATTGCAAATCTTCTAAACGAGTCTTTATTTCTTTCAAATAATCTACCATAGTCGTCTTCTGCGACTCTTCGTCTTGATTGTCTGTTGTATTAAAGTTTTCAATAGTCTGATTGCATTGTTGCGTCAATTCATTTAATTTACGTTCAAGTTTTTCTTTCGCGCTTTCCGCTAATAGTGCCTTTTCACACAAATTAGTGTTTTCTATCAACATATTACCGAGGTGCTCTGTAACTTGCTTGTGTTTCTTCAATAGTTCTTGATATCTCGCCTTCTCTCTTTCAAGCTCTTCCTCTAATTGTTCATTATTTTGTTCACTTACAGTCGGTAATTTACCAAGTAGCTGGAGTCGTAATTCATTAACTAAGTTGTTCAGCCTATAAAATGTTTTTAAATTATTCTATGACCTATCTCAGTAGTAGTTGTAACAATTATTAAAATTATCCTATGATAGTATTTATCAATTTACACGATACTTTTTTTTTTGTATCTCTCAAGCAAAAAATAAGATGGACCATCCAATGTTGAGTGGTCAGGATACTCATAAACACTTGTAACACTAGTGGTGTCACAGGTGCTTTGCCGGTCTTTTAATTTGTTATGTATATATAATCAATTTATTGAAAAACTTTAGTAAACCACCAACCTAACAATCTCAGCAGCCTTAGCATCCTGGTTAATAATGGGCTTATTCCGTATACGGCGCGCTCTATCTGCGTACCGCAGAGTGGATACCGTCTCATCCAAGTTATAGTCTGCTGGGCTCACACAAGCCACCATCAGGGTTAACGAGTTACCTCCCAGACTATCTGTGAATTAATGAATGATGCATTATTAGATATGCTACTAGTATAAAATGATCACCAATGAGTACCAGCCATCTGGATGTATAACATACATTTTGGTTAAATATAAAAGGAAGTCATTTTAGCTACACCTCTTTAACTCGAAAATAATGGAACTGATTTAAATGATTTTTGGTTTAATAAATAATTACCAGATCAAATTATTAACAACCAATTAGTGAGATTATAAAAATTAACAAAACGTTGACTGCCCTGACTCTGCTCAGATAGAGACAACATTACAAAAATGATATATAAGTTCAGTAATAAAAAAAGCTGTCTACTGAAGAAACAACATCTCTTTACAAATAATCAATTAGGTAGTTTATCTTACAAACACACAATAACATTAGGTCATCAAATAGCATTTACAAAGAATTGCTTACCCTGTAACAACCTAGTAAGCTTGCTATCCCTATAACTAATAAAGCTCCTGTTGGTACCATCGCCCAAAGCAGAGATCACGTTGCCGAGGGCTAACAGTCCCTGGTTGATCTTGACACCTTCCTTCAACCTCTCCCCACTGGCTTTCGTCTTCTTTATCCGCTCAGATCCAGCCAAGTCGACGAGGTGGAATTTTGATGATGTTGCTATATTTCTGTAGATGATATAATATGAGAAATTAAAAGTCGGTCAAGTGCGAGTCGCACTCGCGACATTTAGGGTTCCGTATAAATAAAACTAAAGAGAAAAAAGAATTGGTCACACCCAATTTATGACCATGCCAACTGTTGCTTAGCCTCGACTTTTAATTATTTGTTAGTTAGCTGCAACAGCCTCACTTTATTTATCGTACATGAAGAAGGAATTTACAATATATCGTAAATGTATTTTTAGCATCTTTATTTATTTTTAATAATACGATTTTGAATCAGTATGAAAATAAATAAAACTTATCTTATATCTTTAAACAATTCTTGTATATATGTATATACAAGAATAATATATATATATATATATATATATATATATATATATATATATATTGGAATCTCGGAATCGGCTCCAACGATTTTCATGAAATTTAGTATATACGGGGGCGATAAATTGATCTAGCTAGGAATCTTTTTTAGAAAATGTCATATTCGTGTTTTATTCGTGTTTTATCGACTTAAACTTACTTTTTTAACAATATGTAATTCGTACTAAAATACAATTTCCAAAAAACACAATTTAAAAAAAAACAAAAAAAAAAATACCGAGCAAAGCGTGGTCATCCAGTTACTAACAATTTAATATATCAAAACTCTTCTGTTACAAGTTTACTTCTACAATCCTAAATTTTATGTGGATGCAACATACTTATCAGTACGGCTCTCCTTGATGATGACAATAGTGAACACCGCATGACTCCTACTGGACGCTTGGTTCATTGCAGTGGAACCTGTCACACGCCCTGAGGAACCCTTCTCAAGAGCCATCATTGTGTCCGCAGTGGAAGAAACTGGCAGTTCTGTTATCCCTATAAAATAATTTAACATGATGGTTTTTAAACATTTATTTACAGATAACACCAACTTTTAAAACAAGTTGAGATCATTTGGAAAAAAAAATTTTGTACAAATTTCAAGTAAGAAATTAAAGATTTTTTGATTATAGATAAAATAACATAACTATAGTTAATCAAAAATATGAAAATTAATACAAAGAATTTTTTTTTTTTTTTTTTTGTATGTCTGAACATGCTAATCTCAAGAACTACTACTCATTTTTAGTTGACCACATGACAATGAGGAATAGAAAAATTGATTATTTACCTGGCAAAATCACCCCTTTATTAACATCCTCTCTTATTTCTATGACGCTATGGCCGCGCTCTTTGCCAGACAGAAGGTCATAGCATTGCTCCTGATAAAGTTCCATAAAGGAAACAGACACTTTGAATATAAATTTATCCTCATGGGTCTCGATGAAGTCAAATATGTCAGCTACAGCTTGCGGAATAACACCTACGACAATAATACAGAATTAAATGTTAGAGTAAAAAAAAGTACCTAGTTTCTAAATATAGTTTCATCTCATTTTAAAATACAAATACAGTTAAAAGACAAATATACTTACTTGATATGCCTTGATAAATATAATCAATGTGATTGGAATTAAAATATTAATGGATAGTATTATTCAATAAGACATCATCTAACTAAAGATGGTTATGTAATAAAATCATAAGTATAATTACTCACCTAATTTAGATGAATCACCATATGAACCTGAGTAGTTAGTGCCCATTGTATATGTTTTTCCAGACCCAGTCTGACCATAGGCAAGTATTGTAACATTGTAACCTGAAATGATGAAAATTATTTTAACACTCAATCTAGCCTTATTCTTTATAAATAAATAATAGTTAGTAAAAATCAAAAATTATCCTGTGTAATTTTTTGTGTGCTGCACCACCACCTGACCATTTTTATATACAGTATATAAATCCATAATTCAATATAATGTACAAGTAAAAATGTAAAAATGATATTGTTAAGAATTTGATTCATGTTAAATTCCTTAACATACCTTGAAAAAGTTTGCTAATGAGACCTTTAACGGCTGTATCATAGAACTCCTGTTGTGTAATGTGTTGTGGAAATACATAATTGTATGTGAAAGCTAGATCCTTAATTTGAACTTGCTGCTCCCCATTAACAACATCTATGCATTCGTCACATCCTCTTTCAATTTCTTGCTGCATCAACGGCCTTATTCTTAAGGCAACTTGGACTGTATCAATAGTGGCCTTACTAGACTCTGTGTCAACCATTTTGAGGATTTATTTGTAATTTTTCACCATGTAAAATACCCTCGGCCCGTGTTAAAGCCTAAAATATCTTTTCTATGTAATTAATATCATGTCCAGGAGCTGTCACTATTTTTTTTCTGCAAGTACCGTGCCAGTTAAGAATTTAATCTAAAAAGTTTGAATTATAAATTAATAACTTGAATAGACAAACAAATAAGTAATGCATATTTATAATTTTTTAAATTATAGAAATCCTCCATAAATAAACTGTATCTATACAATTTATATATGATATACATTTCTACTGATTTCTGAGAAAATTCCAGTGATATATCTATTGGGAAAGGGGGAGTTAGTAACATAACATTTTAAATTTTGTTTTTCAAATATTTTGTACAATAAAGGAACAGCTATCTACAAAGGTAAGCCAACATTTTTTAAACAAACTGAATTTAAAACCAGTAGTTTAACTTCAATAAGAACTGAATAAACCATAAACCATCCACAAATAAACGCTTACCACACTATTCGATTTAAAAAAGATATCAACACCACAATGTTAACGAAAACATAAATTTTATGTAACTTGCAAAGTTTTAAACTACAAGCCTGCAACCGAGTTCAACTATAATTCCAATTTTAAAATAAACGGTAAACGGTTTGTCTGATTGGCTGTAGATATGAGAGTTTTTGTACAGTATACCTTTATACCATAGATACTCTTGTACACTTATATAATCTATGTACTCTTTGAAGTAAAGTATGAAAATTAAATACTTATGGGGATTGGTACTAATTGTTGTCCTCATTAAATTATAATTCAATTTATATAAACTTGAGCGCTGCTTTTGCCTTAATTTTTTCTTATAATTATTATTAAACTAGAACAATCTATAAGCTGAGTGTAATACGCTTCTTGTTCGAACTTTGGTATACTTAAAGTTGGGGGACACTTCGAGTCCTTTGACTAGGGTGCAAAAACCGACAACAAATAAAAGTCGCCCGAGGTGAGCTAAAGTTGCACGAAGCGAATCGAATTGCACTTCTACACAAATTTTAATTTTTTATTGCTACACAAATTTAAATTTAAATTTAAATTTTATTGCAATCGGTTCAGTAGTTTAGAAATTAAAAACTTTTTAACGGGAGACCTCCCCGTGACCACGGTCGCTGTAAAGTGTTCGAAACGTCGGGTTAATAATATAATGAATAAATCGCGTTTCAAATCGCGTTAAAAAGTTTGTAACTTCTAAATGTATAATACTCGCGTAAAATCAAACACAAGAAAATACGGTTCACTAGTTTGAATGTGAAATAGTAACAAACATACATGTTATGACATCATAGTTTATATACGTTTATGTCGCGTTTTCATACATTTGAATTTCGCAGACATTTTTTTATTCTTTTTAAAAATTAATTCCTTCTTCAAATTGAAATTAAATCGAAAAGTATTTACGGGACCTTGATTTGGAAGTAATTAGGTTTTTAAAAAAATATATGTGACATATATTTTTTTATATAAAAAATATATTTTTTATAGAATATATGTAAAAATATATGTTATTCGAATTACATGAATATTCTCTATTGCCGCAGCCGTACGTTGAGTGTAAACAGAGAATAGTTTTCTCTGTGTACGTACCTGGGTCACTCACTTACCTAGTTGTAAATTACACATTACACATCTTGCACGGATTTAAGGTACATAAGTATGTATTATATCATCTGTGGTATTACCTTATTTCATAGAGTATGGATATTGGTCAATGATAGAGAATTGTCAATTGCAACAGAATTTCCGAGTTGACATTTGTTGTTTGACAGAAAAAAACGAGCCAACTGGTAACAAGTTATAACAACAAAATGCAAATGGTATATAAAATAGTAAAAAGTTAAAGGTATATAATATATAGGAAGTAATCACCGATACCCTTCTGTTTCTTGTGTGAATAAAGAATCTACAAGTGAGAAAGATCTCGTTTTGACTCCTTGTGATGTTTATAGATAGTTTGACATCATGCCGCCAAAAACTAGGGGAAACAAAACAACAAAAGTTTTAAAAGAAAATGTTCAAATAACGAGCAAACCAAAATTAAAAGATAAAAATGGTGTTAAAAAGGCTCCAAGAAAAGCACTAGCGGATAAAACCAATTCTGCTTCAGATGATAATGCGACATTCTCAGCTAAGAAATCATCACCAATAATTGACCCTGACCCCTTGAAGAGTAAAGATGATAAACCGAAGCAACGTCGCATAAGAAGAGTTCCCAGTAGATTTGTTGGAAATCCTGTATTAACAAATTTGAGTAACAGTAGTAAGGATATATCAAGTACTCAGATTTCAACTCCAACTAAACCAATCAAGTTAACACCTACGAAAAAAGTTCCAATTGTAAAGCTGTCACCCCTTAAATTAACTACTTTAAACAATAGTATAATAAAATCTCGCCCTAAGAGAATATGCCGATTACCATCAAAATTAGAAGGTCATTCAATAAGTCCTAACAAGTATATTCCTCTACAACCTGTGCATGCTAGCACACCTATAGCAAAAAAAGCTGTTAAGACAGTTCCAAATAATGTATCACACAATGACACAAGTATGAAAATATCACCTGTATCAACTGCTGCTAAAAAACTGGCTCAGAAAAATAAGAGCAAAGCAAAACCTGGGGCAGATACAAATAATAATGGCAAAAAACAAGTGCAGATTGACAAATGTTTTGAAAAGCAACGGCAGTCTGCCAATAACAAGACAAAACCTAGAAAAAATGTCACCACTAATTCATCATTTAGAGTATTTGATGATATAAAAAAATCACTCAAAAGAGATTCAAGCAAACTTGATCCATATGAGTTCACATTTGATCCCGATGAAGAACCACCTCAGAAGAAAAAAAAGAAGAGAGCTGCCAAAAAGCCCCAGGTGAAACCTAAAACAGCTGTAAAGGGTGTTTATGAGAAAAATTTGGCAAAAGCATTGGCATCATTAAAGAACACTGCTAAAGTAACTCAAACTAAGGAAAACCATGTTATTAGCAAGTTGACAAATATCAAGCAAAATGAAGCTCCAAAAACATTGGACAATATTGAAAATGCTGCAGATAATGTTAAAACAACAACATTGACACAAAGAAATCCTGATATCGCCCAATTTAATATAAGTAAAAGTATTCCCTGTGAGAATAATTATAATTCGGTAAGAGTTGAAGATATTGCACAGGATCTGCAACATCTTGATGAAGGTCACAACATTGATTATTCACCTGTAAACTCACCTCATCGAGAAATCCCTCAAATTGTTGTTAATAAAACCAGTCATGATATTCCAGCTAATAATAAAGACCCATTAAATTTACAAGGAGACTTAAGCTTCTTTGACGATCAGCCTGTAGCAAGCAGTAGTATGAATATGTCTGCAAGGCATCCACTGGCTAGTCCATGGCGTGTTGAGTTTGGTAGCTTGCCTATAAAATGGCAAGCAAACACTTATGTTAAGCCTAACATGACACCAGCTGTTGAAAGCTCATTTATTAATGCAAGTGACACAAAGAAAAAACATGTCTATACTAATATTGTAGCCGATTGTAATGAATCTCTGCCTCAAGTATATGAACAGCCAAGTATGAAACAGACAAGCATAATTTCCTTTATAAGAGAAGTGGCTGAAAGGAGTGCAAATAAAAAGAAGAAAAAGTCTACACCAGTCAAGGCAAATACATTGTTTGAAGACATAACCCATGCATCTTTAGATATAACTCCTACAAAGAGTTGTTCCTCAAAGGAGAATTCTAAAAGTGATCAAAGTGCTGAATCAGAGAAATCAGAAGAAAGCAGTAAGCAGAAAAATAGCAAGAAAGGTTATATGGATATTGATCAAGAGAATATTGAAAGATCATTATTGACATCTCCCAACAAAAATGATAAAACACCCAAAAAACGGCACACATTCTTTGGTTTTGATGAAAGTGAGGAACAAGAAAATATTTCTCCACTTAAAAAAGATAAAAGAGTTAGAGCTTTAAGACCAAGGTCACGGGCAGTTTTACAAGAGATTAATGACATGAAGGGACCATCTAGGGCTGCCATACCACTCGCTGTTAGATCTGTGCTTAATTCAGACATTCTTAACAAGAACTTCGAAGGTCCCAAATCTGGAACAGAGCCGCCGGTGTTTCCAGATAAAGATAACGCACAATCGAATGAAGAAACAGTAATAAATCCAATTAGCACTTTGGAAAATGAAGAATCTCAATCTGTGCATCTATTTGAAGATATGGATCTGATACATCACTACAATAAGGTAATTATTAGGTTATTCTTATTAGTCATAAACTTTAATCCTTGATCTAAGGTTGCCTGGAAGAGATCGCTACCTTAGCGATAAGGCCGCCTATTTGTACGTAATTGTGTCGTGTGTTTGTGTCCTTTTTGTATTTGTCCTTTTGTATTGGTGCAAATCAAGAGTTATCTATCTATCTATCTATCTAATTATATTCATATTATTGTATGTTCAATATTATACATATTTTATATATAATACTAATAATATATAAATAATATATATAATACTTGCTATGCACATGTTTACACCTACATTGTTAAAAAAATTGAGTTCCTTTTACACCTTTACGCAGGGAGAATTCATATCTAGGTCACATATACCTAGTCTTGCCATAAATATTGTAATAAAGAAAAAAGAAAATTGTTAACTGCAAATAACATTTATTAC
>NC_052109.1:2879231-2918699 GCF_012273895.1 Zerene cesonia
GACAGATTCGAAATTCAAATGTAATATTTTTTTATAATTAAGTGTAACAGTATTTATGGCCAGACTAAGTACATTGTCATTATAGCTGGTTGGTGTAGCCAGGCAGAGTTATTTTGTTTGTATAAAATAGTAGGGATTAGTATAAATTTATCATGGGCATTAAATCCATGCAATAGATATGATCGTTCCAATCAATATTGAATTGAAGTTTAGTTTTGTCTATCTACTCTATACCATATATGTAGTTAATTTAATGCCATTATGTGCTACATAAAGTTCTTTACCTCATAAAGTTGACACAGTCCTGCTTTGTCCACCTTCAAATTTTAATTTTTGGTATAATTGTAATTTGAGGTGTTGATTATAAATTATCCATCTAATTATGATATTGATGTAATATTTTGTAATCTTATAGTGTAATTTACTAGGCAAACTATTCAATCCAATTATTATTTGATATACATACAAATGTTTACTACTGATACATTGGTTTAGTAGATTTAGGTTAAATACTAGATATGGTTGATAGACAATACTCATATTTCTTAAAAAAATTTTTTATTAACTCTTAGCCTCCACGCAAGAGTTACGGGAAAGCCAAGAAAGTAGCATTCAGACAGAACTCTGCCACTGATAGTGATGGAGCTCCAAGTGAAATTGGTGATAAGGATTCCTCCAGCGATGAAGACCGTTTAGAAGACCTGTCATTCAAATTACCCACTGTAAAACCTAAAAGGAAGATTAAGAAGAAGTTGACCAAGAAACAACAGTTAACAAAAAAGGAGGTAAGTAGAGTAAAATAAAATAAACAATTGAAAATTACATTTAAATTTAATTTAATTTTGAATTACATATAAATATAACGAAGGAAGGACGAGATAGTCAAATATATT
The DNA here is from genome assembly GCF_012273895.1 of Zerene cesonia. Classification (NCBI taxonomy): domain Eukaryota; kingdom Metazoa; phylum Arthropoda; class Insecta; order Lepidoptera; family Pieridae; genus Zerene; species Zerene cesonia. The sequence continues at coordinate 2,880,125 of NC_052109.1, forward strand.
TTACTATAAAGTAATTCAATATTGCACTCTTATTATAATGTTATCTTTGGTATACAAACAGCCTATAGCATTTAAGAATCATGATCATATTATATGGTAAAAAAAAATAAATTGTTTCAGCCTTTTCTGGGGTCAGAGGATTCATACAAACAACCAAACTCTTCACTTTTATATTCCTAACACAGTATTTTATAATGTCTTGAAAAGAGTTCATCTGTTTTATTTATATCAAAGGATTACTTAGTTAGATCAAAACAAAATTGCCTAAAAATATTCTTAATTCCAATAAGATTCTACACTCTATTGGAAAGTTCTAAAATACCAAATCATATTTATTTGAACTTGAATGTTTAGGTATAACTCTCTGGAGAACACTATTGTTGTCATGTAACTTCCACGATGAAAAGTAGCCTATATGTTTATCAAGTTAATATATTATCTCTGATCCATATTTCATTCATCAACTAGTTTTGCGTGCGAGAGTAAACAATCAATACAATAATATATCACATTTTTTTCAAAAATAACATAATATACACATTATTCTTAAAAATATTTGTAGTCCACATATTTTGCCAGTGATAGGTATGCAAATTTATGAACTAGCTAAAAGTGTAATTTTTAGTTTTATAGCATTGAAATGCTTTATAAATTAGAAATTTTGAAAGAATAGAAAAATTTTTTTTCTATTCTTTCAAAATTTCTCATAGCTAAAAGTGTGTTTTTTTAAGTATGTTTATTTTGAAGTTGGTTGAAAATTGCATTTGAAGGACATATACTCCAATGTTGAAATGAACTTACAAAATTTAATCTTTATTAAATCGATGTGACAGGATTGTGAATTAATGTTCATAAATTCGTGTTTTAAATTATACATTTAATATGTTTTTCAGGAGAAAGAAGCGGAAACTTGGGCAGCAGGTTTCAATTCAATGTGCGAGGACATTGAAGAGTTTGATCTGGTTGTGGAATAGGTTACTATTGTAATATTGTAACATATAATTATTTCTCATAACAAATAGATGTCAATTAAGCATGACAATAAATTATAATTATTATAACATATACTATAATTACATTTTAATGTTAGGTTAAGGAAAATTTTAATATACTTAATTATTTCACTTTTATGAATCACAATTTGAACTTATCATTATTACATTTTGTTATCGGGACCACTACTAATTTTATCTTTTTTTTTTTTAATATTAGCAGACAGTTACAATATATTCTTTTAATAATTATGTGAAAGTTTAAATTATATATTTCTTAAGTATATGACACATCAATTAAATAATAATTATGTTTTATAAAAATGAATAGAAAAATAACACATGAATGTTTCTAAAATATATTAACAAACGTTTTTCTAAATAACATAGAAGATTTTGAGTAAAACACTATTGGGTATATTTCAAATAATAAATATATTCTAATTATTGGTAAATAATAACATGCAATATTGGTATAAATTACTTATTATAATATTATCAATCATGTTCTTTGTGAATTTGTTTTTTAATTTCATAATTGTGGGTTTTAATCGCCATTTACAGTTTGCCATTTAGTTTGTAGATTAATTTATATGTTTTGTAATTATTGTATGGGTTTAAAGAGGTTAAGCATATATATATAGACTTTTTGACAAAGTCTTGTGTTTTTAATGATAAACAGATGAAAAGAGTAGATTGTTGATCCATAACAATACATTCCTTACTGTTGCTAACACATAAAATTCTGTTAAAATCGATATTCAATTATGAACTTTAACGTCATTGAAATACGATAGGAAAAATACTTCTTTTTGTTTTACTCTATTTCTTGTTCTTTCTAGTTCTCTTGGATTATACTATTCAGGTAACACCTCATAAATTATGTAAATATCTGATATTTTAATGATTTGAATGATTTAATTCTCATTACTATAATATAAGACATTATTTTGCTTTAAGTTATATTTTATAGTGTTTGCGTAATATGTTTTTCAGTTAAGGATATTTGTCTTATTTAAATAAATTATAGAAAGTGATTATTTGTTTCAGTTTTTATTCTTAATTTATTGATTTTTGCGGCTAATTCTTTATACGAAAGCTACTGCATAAGCAGTGCACAACATAACTATTGCATATAGTTCCGTCAAAATTTTATTTTTATTTAGGCTATTATCTCAAAAACGAATGAACCTGTCTTGGTGAAACATGCAGTGATCTCTTAGTTGGAGCATGCTCAACACAACTGAATAGAAATCATTTAATCAGACTGCTAGTTTTTGAATTATGTGTAGACAAACATATATACTCTTATGAAATTTGGCCCGCGTGTTTAGAAGCTGTTATAAATTTACACACATCCAATAACTGCAAATTATAATCTCCTCTTTCTGAAGTCGGTTAGAGAAACAGAAACTTCGAGCAGCCCGATCTAAGATTTTTCATATGGATCTAAATCTTAACAAATTCACAACATATGATTAAGTCTGAAGAGCGACATCTATTAGCCATATTACGTCTTAACTTAGATTTCCCGCTTACAAGTTTAATAGATGCAATTGTATAATAATATAGATGGCGCTTTAAAGTACCTACTGTTTGGCTCCTCGTTTAATAGATGGCATAACGTATATCGTTTTTAAAAAATTGATTATTATTTGTCAGTTCCCAAAAAATAGTAACACCTCCTAATGGGATTTATATACCCAATATATTTAAATGATACTAAAACTTTTTTAATCTTTCGGAATCTAGATTTTGAGGAAAGGTACAGCAAGAAACGTGACTGCGAAGTCCACTAAAATATTGTACCTAATAACAAATTATTGAAAAAAAAAGTAAACGACTACAAAACTACTCAAAAGCGAAAAATAAATTAATATCATTACTATATGCGCCACCCACTTATCTACTTGAAGTCGATGCCCACCAAGCCAAGTAGACAGTTGATAGGTATGTAATACCTACTTGTGATACTAAGGAGGTATTTACTACTAATTATATATATTTTACTATTAATTTATTACCATTACACTAGGCGGGCATCGAATTAAAATAGTAGCTCTTATTTTAATTATGTTAATAAATTTTTGTCTTCTCTTTTAAACGGTTTTATAGTTACTGCTACTAGTATTTTTTGAAATAATTTATTTGTACCTTAATCTTTTTTTATGTAAAACATATACTACTAATATCATTAATTATGCGAAAGTTTGTAAGGATGTGTGTGTGTTTGTTGCTCTTACACGAAAAAACTACTGAACCGATTGCAATGAAATTTGGTACTTAGACAGCTGGACAACTGGATTAACATACAGGCAACTTTTTATCCCGATATTCCTACGGGATACGGACTTTCGAGGGTAAAATCGCGGGGCGCAGCTAGTTATTATTATAAAATGCAATATAGGAGAGCAAAACCGGTATCCATAATCGATGGGATAATAATTATTATCATGATGGTTTTAGTTATTGGATACTACAGTAGGCTCTTTGAGGTAGAAGACAATTAATCTAGGCGTTTTATTTAAGGATATAATATACAAAAGGCAAAAATCTCAAGTCTGAGCTGTTCAGTATTTAGAAGAGTAATCGTCGGAAGCGAACACTGGATGCAGCAGCTATATCTTGAGGAAATTTAGAATAGAGTTTATATCTTCACTTAATGACTATGGGACCACCTGCGGATTTTTCGAACGAAGCTGGGGCGAACCGCTACTAGTAGGATATAATTAATTGTATATTATATTTAATATGTTTTTTTGTTATAACATTCATAATTATTCATTCAAGCAAGCAAGTCGCAATCCTTAATAAATTCCGTTTAAATTAAAGCAAATAGGAGAGCATTACAAAAACCTAATATTCCTAATTAAAATTGAAAAATTAATCCATAAAACAAAGAGTATCCCACTCGGCCCTAATGTGATGCCTGACGATATTAAAATGATTGCTCTTTAGCAAATATGGCGGGCGGCTGAATTATACAGCGGAAGCAAATATTACCCTCGCAAACATACGTCCCGGGAGAGCTAGCTAGTTCGCGCACTCAAAATTAAAAGCACACAATGAAAATACTGAACTGGAGCCCCTCCTAGATACCTATGTCGCGAAAAGTAAGTGCCTACTCCAACCTCACTCTTAACACTACGTGCACTTAGCATTGTTGTCAATGAAAACAGTCGCCGAAGTGTTTTTTTGTTTATGGACTCTTCGATGTTGCCACTCGAAAATAAATAGCGGCGCGGTAACGAGCAATATGCCCTAACAAGCTGTTATATTTTTAACAATACCGTTTGTTTGCTATTGTTTTAAAATTGCTGACTATTATCTTACCTTTGTAAATTGACCGGAATGTTAAATGTATTATAGTATTTAATGTTCTTGCCAATTGGAGTGCTCGCATTAAAATATGCTAATGACTACTTTTATTTTACATACTTAATTGAATTCTATTTCATATTTTAAATTCGTAGTTACCTTCAATACGATTAGTATAATACTATAGCACCTACACAACGAAACTACAGGGATCATTATCGGTAATACCTACTTTGAGAAACCTAATTAAAGATTGCTCATATTTCATACTTATTGTTGATGAATTGAACTATAAGTAGTGATCTATGTGAAATTAATATCCCACGAACGTATCATTTGGTATATTTAACAAAAGAGAGTCAACAGTTTGACTGTTCTAGTCATTTAATTAAAGAGCGACCGCGCACCAGGTTGTCCGAGTTGGGAATATTAACCGCAATTCTCGGTCAACATTCACAAAATTGACACGTCAAATATTTGTAACTTCGTCCAGAGACCACGTTAGACTGCAAACAGAATCGTGTCTGGTCCACCCTTAATTTCCAATGTTTCTACACCGTCGTTACAATGAACCAATTTAGCTTTTAAGCGCTCGTGTTTGAGTTGAAATTAGTGTGTTATATGCGCGGCGGGATAGCCGCTTGTCAAAACAAAATGGCGCTGACTGTGTTTGAATTGGACCGTATCAGTCGCGAGAGGAGATTCATTTTGTCGCCTTGCTTAAGATCGCGGTAGAGTCGCCTACATATTGTCTCAGTACACACGGTGAGTGTGTGCCGGCCTGGGCTTGCATTTAAAGCTGGCTACAAATTTGTTGTTTCAGTACAAATACTATGATGATATTGTTTGCGGTTCGACTTTACGTTCGATCGAGGAGTTTACTCGACAATGTCTAACAATGCGAGTCAACACAAATAAGTTCATTAAGACAATCACTACTTTATTACTTGCTTATGTCAAACAAATCGGATGTTTAGATATGTTATCCACATATTTGTTGTAGGATTCTAATAGCAAAACAATTTTACTTTCGAAGCAAACGTGTATGTAAAGCGAATCGGTGACTAATCTCAAGTGTTTAATCTCCAAATTTGCCTTTGATTAAAAACTACGTATGTGGTGTAAATATAAACTTTCGAAGAGCATACTTGACAAATATTATATTGTAAACTTTACATTACCATGGTAAATATTAAATAATATGTGTACAGGTAAATAATACTGTCGCTAGCCGGTGCGCAGTCTACCTGATGCTCAGTGTTGCCATTATCATAAACCAAACACGTCAATATTTGTCCACACAAACAAGGGCGTAATTTTTAAATAAATTGTGGCATTTCGCGAAATTGTTTCGCAAATAGATTTGTGGACGTAGTCCGCTTAAATGTATGCGCACCTTTTTTCATTTACCTCCATGTCGCGAACACTAAGTAAATTCTGTGCAATCTAGACTCGATAAATTGTGCCAACTCTCCCGCCCAATTTTAGAGTAGGTACCTTTTGTTCCGATTTAAATATGTGGTATACTGTATTGCCATAAAATTTTATCCATGAATGTATTTATGGATATCTTCAATGACAATCTGAGAAATGAAGCAAAGTCTAGATAATAACATTCAATACTATATATATCGTAGCGCAAGTCTATAGGACAAAATAGTTTTGTTTGAATAATAATATACTTATTAAAATATAACATATTAATTGAAATCCCCCAAATTTAAATTAAAATTTTACATCATGTCACGCTGTATTGTAGATTTTAAAACCAATTACGATTCTCAATTCCTTACTTACACATACATATTTTTTTCCTATACTATAACGTCTATATAATAATGTATTTTGTACTTATTCTGAAATCCCGATAAATCATCATATTTCATGAGTATAATACGTAGGTATATCAAGTAAGTTTAAATAAATTCCATCTTATCATTATATCATTGAAATGACCGAATGAAGGTTTATTCAACCCCGAGATAGCGTTGATTTGTTGATTGGCTCAACCAAATGGGGGCTCAGAAATATCTTATTACATCTGTTGGTTGGAAGAACCTATTTATATAATGTCGTTGTGTGATCGTTCATTGGTGTTTGTTGAAATTATACCAGTGTTAATAAAATTAACTGAATAATTCTGTTCTTACAAAACACAGCTTTATCTAATAATAGGTGACGCATACCGACGGTAGTTTTCTACATGTAGCTAAAAAGTATAAGTATACTTATACTTGCCATAGACACGTATACCTTTTCTACGTGTATATCGCAATTAATTTTTGGTATGTAGCACATATACATAAGGAGATTATAAAAAAAAACATCCCAGTCCCGTAAATACAGCGTTATCTTTGATAGGTATTCTGGCCCATGACGGCAGATGCCTCGTTATTTACTTAGGCTGCGTTTATCGGATCCTGCAGGGGGCTGGCAGCTTCAGTGAAATATAAATTATGTTGTTAAATCATGTTTGTACAATAATAAGACTCTTTACTATCTACTGTTTCAAATATAATTATATGCCTCTTGTATAATTTGTAGTAATTAATTTGTACCAATTTATAAATAACTGCGTAAAATTATAGATATCGCAAGTAACATATAGATAAAACGATAGATATATGATTTTAACATGCTTATAACAGTCTGAAATGGTTCGAATTCTCATTACATAGCCAATCCTTGGATATGTTTAAAATTAAGTGGGTATTTCAAAACTTCTTTGAAGCAGCCGCGCTGTCCAAAAGTTGACGCTTAAATTTTGTTATTAGAAGCTTCTATTTGTTCATTATTTACCACATATCTACTCTTATTTCCCATTTTACATCGATATCGCAAAAGCAGTGGATTTTTTCAATTCGATTGTGTTTCATTTTTGTTGGATTTGTTACTCTATAACTCCATGATTTTCCAACCAATTGACGTGATTCTTTTTGTATTTGATAGGCATTTTGTGGTACCATCCCCCAGGGACGTAAGTGATCTTATTGATAAATATTTAGCGATAAAATTTAGTATTATGATCAACTCGAAAGGTTTATATATTCTTTTCAAACCCGGTTATCTTTCCTAGCCTTCACACCCACAATCCACTATATACCGAACATATCAAGAATTCTCACTTAACACACTATTCGCCAGTTTACCTTCAAAGTTGAGGCTTAAGCGGGGCGAATCCACAATTTATGTAAAACAAGTTTGCCGATGTGCACACACTAGTTGTTAATACTCAGCAAGTATTCAAGCGCTAAGTAGATTAAGTATTTGGGTTTTACCTAAGATATTCATTGAGTGAGAATTAGAGGCACTTAGCTTTATGTTTTTGAAGACGCCGCGTGCTGTGCATATATCATTATGACTATTTTGTAGTAAACGCATGTTAGTTTTGTATAGCGATTAGCGGGGATAGCTATTTACGTAGACTAATGGGCTCTAACATCTTCCGTTGAAATACCTGTCTATAAAAGGAATGATCTTACGCAATTTCTTTTGGAAAACATCGGTATTTGTAAATAATAGGCATGAATGGATGATTAAAAATGTCACTGTCATTATGTTCGATGATATCAAATTGTTCATGAAAATAATTAATTAAACTATCTTTATAAATTATGCAGTGAAGTTAGTATATTTAGAAACCTTAACCTAAACCATTAGGTAGGTAATGAGATAAAAATAAAAATACATTTACCGACGTTCTTTTAAAGTATTGACGTAAAAATCCTGTAATCCGAATAAAATAAAATATTGAAATATGCTATTTTATAATTAAATTTTATTCAATTTGTTAAATATGTCTAAAAGACAGAGCATAGCAAGAATTAGTAAATAAGTACTTTCTTGTATCAAATTTATTGCTATTATTTCAATTTAACTATCATTTTCCAAATAATTAAAAAAAGAACTAATAAAGAATGCAAGTTGTATAAGTCCGTGTGTATTGGATAGGCGTAAACTTTCACAATGAAGGGGAAGAGGTAGACGACGTCTTTAACAAAAACTTTTGGGTTTTTTATGACTTTAAATACACTTAAAGATTTTTATTAAATAAACGACATTCGAACTATATGTAAAGCTGTTGGATAGCTTCTGTACTAAAAAGCTTAATCAATTTTTATAGAGCCATAAAACATCACTTATCGTAGAGTAAGCTAGGATTAGCCTGTTAATCAGGTAAGGCGCAAAATAATTGTTTCCTCCCCAATAGCCACAACCTTAATACCCTAACGTTCCCACCGGCCATAAAACCCATAAATAAAGAGCGAGCTTACGCCAACAGGGAAAGTGCGCAAACAACATAAAACACGGAATGATTGCAATTAAAAACGCATCGCGGTCACGTGGCCGGCCGCCATCTTGCCGTGCGGTGATTAATCGTGACATTTATCGATGTTAATTACGAAATAATTGACCAAATAAAGATGGAAATTGAAATATGAGTGTTTTCACAAATGACGAAAAGTTATCTTGTTCAGACTTTATTTTTACTATGAAGGTTTCTTCTGGTATAAAATATTTATAAAACATATTCACCAGTATGAAAAATACAACTCATTTAATATACCTATATAATATGATTTACAACTGCCAACAACCTGATAACACCACCACAATCAGGTCTATCTATCTAGCCATAGCAAGAAATTATTTCGGTATCAAACTCGGCTTCCATTTTGCGCAATATTATGATTTGTAAACGCTATAATCGACAATAATGCAAGCAAATATTGATAGAATAGAAGAGGATATTCCCAACAACGCTAGAGCATCCGGATGCCGTGAATATCCGCGCTTTGTTTGCGAATGATTAAAGTAAATAACTCCAAGTGCATTCGATTGACTGCGTTATCGAAAATTCTAGAACGGGAGCATTTTGTTTTGTACTCTATGTGGGTGTGGTGTTCCTGATTATTTAGATGCAACATTGGGTGGGATAAAGAATATTGTTATCGTTTGGGACATGTAATTTTATATGTCTCGATGGCTGGTGATCGTCAAAAATATTTGAATAGCTCATATGTATATATGCATTCAAATTATTTCAATATTTTAATATAATTTACGTAAGTTTCATCAGTTATAAGCTGAGGAAAAGTTGTGTAGCGGTTTTGTCGTGCAACGGATTAATATATCAATATTATTCATAACATTCATTTTGGTTCCTTAAAGTCCTCATAATACAGATTATCTGTTCAGAGAGGATCTTCGCAAAAAAAATCATTACATATTTATATCGAGCCACCCCTGCAGTAATAAGTATTTTTTATTTCTGGGTCTGAATTGCCCGCGGTGCTAATATCACGTAAGACGAGGATGAGTCGTTTAGGGTTGGGGCCTGGGTCGAGCCCGGGGGCCAAGTGTAGTGATTTTATGCACCGGTACTTACGACGTTTATTGTTAGAATGTTTAGCGGGCGTGTCCGTGATTTTGTATTATATTGTTTTGAGATTGCGTAAAATCTATCATGGAAAATTTAATCATCGCCATGCTCTTAAAAAAAGTTAAAAGTTGCCTCATTGATTAGGCATTAAACTTTTTGTAATGCTCCTTGTATAACATAACACGGAAAATTGTCGAAATAGCAGGATGGAAGCTGTCATTGTTACTGTAAATGTTTCATGACTTTACGGGGCTTCATTATTTCTTGAATAGCCAATAATGAATGTCGAGCACGCTTCGGCACGAATTGGGTCCGCTGGCACCGGGGAAGGTACCATATTCCACAGAAGGTGAATCCTACTGTTTCACGTTCGATGAGGGGGGAATCCGGAGGCCCGTTTCCTTTTCCTCATTCCTTCCAGGCCATTGCTTTATTTCCAATTACAATCCTTCTCCCCTTAAAGGGTAACGCATTTGCAGAGGCCCTATTTCTGCAAATGTTCCTGGGTGGTGGTGATTGAATAGCCACCATCAGGCGAACCACCAGCTCGACTGCCGGCTCAAATAAGGAATTAAACAAGAAAATACACATATACTAATTACTATTATTTCAAATATCAATTTATCTAGTATATGATGCAATTATATTACGTATAATTAATAATCAATATGTAATGTAAAATGTGATGGGAGGATATATGTTTTTCAAAGGGTTGTAGGTAGTTATATGCCGTTGTAATTTGTTTGTGTTGTATGCGTAAGGTACTACGGTACTAAGTGCTTAAGGTATTAGTTAGAATTATACTAATACTACTTAGCTTGGCGTTTAATGTGATTAAGTATTGTATCTTCTCATTATTTTACTAGCGATTTTCATATATTTCATCTCAATAGATAGATGGGTATATCTTGCTTGTATATAGATTGTTGTGCACATTTAATTAATTTTTAAGATAATTCTCGGGAAGTGTATTCTTATAAATAAATAAGTTTTGCAAACATCCTTTGGAGCTGCTCGCTAATCTCTGAGTAAATACCCTACCATCTTTTTCAAGTACTTACGACCGACCTCTGCGGTGACTGTTGCGTTCCAATGTCATCAACAATCTGATAAATGTTCAAAACTTATAATTAAATATCATTTATGGCTTTTTTTTGAACCTATTTAGCGTCAGTATATCATATGGCTTAAAATATAAATATATGAAATATACTGTGACCAATTTACCTCTATATAACTAGCTCTCTGCCCGCGGCTTTGCTTTGTTTGTAGAAGTAGTTTGTTTTTGTAGAAGTAAAAACCGGTCCGTTCCGTTGGGGCTTGAATTATAGAAAAACAAAAAGTAAACTTACTCTTACATAAGTACATAACATGTAAGTTTTGTAAAGAAGTACGGATTAATAATTATAAAATAAATAAAGACCTACAACAAAATTCACATACGCATAGCCATCTACATAATCCAATTATGTATATTGCATTTTATATTATAGTCAAAATTTTCTAACCTAATTTCTAATAATAAGCGTATTTAATTTAACAATTCACAACAATTGTTCGTTGTGATGTGATGAAAATATATAAAAAATTGAATATTAATAAAATGTTACAAAAAGACACAATTTTTTTCTTGTCTTAAAATCAAGAATATTTAGCTGCATTCTCATCTAAAACAGTCATTTCACATACGAGAATTCGTACAGCATAAATAATATATTAATTTCGTACACAAGGTTCAATTTCAAGTCATCGTTTTCCAAGAAATTCTTGCCCAAGCTGTAGTATGGAAATATTTTAAGATACGAGCGAGCCGAAGTTTGTTCAGTGAGATAAGCGATGTAGCGGATGCTCTATGTTGACATATGGTACATGTATATGCCATACAGGTTATAATATATTGCCGTCTTATATGTACAATAGATAGGCGTAACAAAGAAATGTTGTTTCTGTTTTTATTTCGTTGGGACGCGTTGTGGGGAATTTTATGTAAGAGATATGGGGACCGAAGTCTGTCGAGTTTCACAGCAGATTTATGTCCAATATTTAAAGAGTTTAAAATAGATCTTATCCACATAACTAAAAAACATCGTCTAGTTAACATATCAAGTACGTATACTTACGACAAGTTTATATATAGTAAAAAAGTAAATTCTCAAACAGTACATGTAAGTTAACTTAGGAAAAATCTTTCAGAATGAACAAGCATCCAGTGCAAAGATATTATAGGGTGTGATAAGTTAAAAAGTGTTCTATTTTAAAATACCTTTATTTCCTTAAGTGGATATATGAACAATACGACTTATAATTTTAAAATGTACCACCGATCCCAATATTTTATACATAATACAACTTTTTCAATGAAGAATCGACAAGCGATTTGATCATTACGCAAGAACTTTTAAAACTAATTTCGTTGAATCACACAACGCTTAAATTCATCGAATACTACACGGAACACACGGTATAAACTAGTCGAATTATAAAGCTGACATAGTTCGACAGTTTATCTTCGACACGCATAGGTAAATGAATCATGTATGTGTGCACACAAAGTGCTACTGTGGGTTTGCGTTCCATTCCCGACGGGCGTGGCGTGTGCTCATGTTAATTTTTATGCGAAATATCTTAAGCCTTCGCTATGTTTGCTTGTAATGGCTGATTTGCATATTTTTGTCGTGGATGAAAATAGCTTGTAGGTAATTAAGCTATCCAAATCATAAAGTGGGTAAGAAATTTTAAACCCGACTATTAAGTAGCTATTAAAGTTGTTTCCTACAAGGAACATGTACATATGATTTTACATGTGAATTGATTGTTAGCTTGTATTTATATTATGTAAGGGAAAATCATACGTTTTGTATTTACATCGAATAGCACTACCTACTACAAAATCATCGGAAAATTCAAGAAAATAAATAGGAAAGTAATTCATGAGGCTACGGAGTTAACCGAGTTAAAGCTATACATGCAAAAAGTTGCCCAAGTGAAGCAAAAGTTTCACTTCAATTTATTCGTAATATATATAAAAATGTTTTATACTTTTGATTTTAATATCCAAAGATCGATTTATCTGTATTGTAAGTTTGATATAATGGTAAAGCCCTCTAAAAAAATCAAATTATCATCATACTTTGTTAAGAATGTATTGGAAGGTAATTTAGTTATTTTATTTTATTCATATGAACAGCACTAAATAACTTCAATGTTATAACATGGACATACTGGATTATATATCCATTATTCATATTCAACAAAAAAAATGTTTAAAAAACTTCTTATACATTTATGTTGAATTCCAAAAATTTCTTTCTGCCAAATATTACTGAAATATTTACCTCACATAATATTTTTCAAAGGTTATATACACCTTGATTTCATAGGAATCATACTTAAATAGAATAATAGAAGTTACAATTTCATTCCAGAACATTCCAACCTAGAGACTAAGTCGTGGTATCAATCATACATCTTCATTTATTCAACAGATACGAAGGTTGCAAAACTTCTTAGTTGCTATTAAAAAGTTGTTTAAGAAAAGGTAAAACGTGGCCGAGCCGACTGGCAGACAAGCCTGTGTCAACATTGAAGGAATTAGTCCAAATTATGTGCCCCCCGCCATCCCTCCCCTTGGCACATCAGGCTCCGAATCAATATTTGTTGTCCGCACTCTTCTGCCTTGATACAACACGCACTAAACCTACACACTGGATCTGTAACTGAAACTTGAACTCTACCATACGATTATACGGACTAATTTTGAATCCACAATGTTGTGGTGCTTATGGCCTTCTCACCCCGTACCGCTCAAGACTCATCCCCGCTGTAGCCATCTCTTTAAACGCAATGTTGTCTCTTTCTAACAAAATTTTCCGCGGGATACGTAGAGCATCCGTTTATTCGATTTATGATGTTATGGTGACTATAATGTTATGATGTACCTAATATTTGTTTGTATAAAAATATGAATTTGATTCCGTACACAGCTAAACTCTTTGCATGTACATATATATATATTTCGATTAATTGCATTTAATCAGATAATCTTATAAATATATACGACCCACACAGATGCTTTAAAAACTTACTAAAAACACGATAAACAAATAATTTATTATTAACTGCAAGTAGCTTAAACTAAATAGCAATTTCGTATGCCTTCTCACGTTACTGACACGATAACCCAAAATAAATATATACGCCAGTTTCTACGCCCAAATACCACTTAGCATATCCCAGCTTACATATAAGTCACACGTCAATTAATAAAAACTGGTATGCTTTTGAATATTCATAAAGAACTGTTAATTGCACAAGAAGGCAAATAGAGAGAGCGACTCTACGGTTTCGACTTCCAAGTAACCCCCCTCTCCCCTCCCTTCAAAAGGCCAACCCTGCAGCACACAGACGCAGTCACGCACACAGGCATAGGAGGCGCGCGCAACCAGGAAAACTACAGCCTTTTCCGTACGTATTGTGTACAAGAACGCAAATTTGTATATGAAAATATTTAACATGGTTTTACGGTAATTCTAAGCAATGGAATCGATAATTGACTTCTACTTTCATGGTAACCTAGGGGTAATTCTACTTGTTATTATATTACATTAGTAAATGAATAATATTAGCAACAAATCTTTACATTAATTATTTTTCATGTATTTTTTTGAACCTCTCATATTCTCATATTAAGACGCCTATTTTGCGCAAATAAATACTGAATAATGAAGCGCTTAAAAATAAAACACCATTTATAAATACATGTTCCATCTTACGATGTTGCATATACTGCGCATAATACGCGTGCTCGCTGTGTGCGCATCTATTTACGGGACAAGTAAATATGTACTCGCGTTTGTGGAGGCTGCATTAATAATTCAATTGGTCGCTCGCCCGCTCAGGTAGCGTTTAAACGATTTTTAACTCGTCAAATGGATTAATTGGGGAGAGCTGCCGAATTGAAACCATCGCTTGAGTTTACATATACTAGCGTTGTTTTATTTGTAAGATTGTGAATCTCTCTTGTGGCGTGTTTGCTCGTTACTTTAAAAATTATTAGAAAGAGATTTGAAGTACATTTTAGGAAATATGTCTTCTTCATATAGAGAATTATGGCGTTTCAAGTTTTATTGGATAATAATATACTGTGATATATTAAATCGGACCATCATTATTAAATTTTCTAGTTTAGTTGATATTAGATTGGAAGGAGGGGCAAGAATTTTTCACTAACTAAAGAAAGAAATTTATTGAAATATATAAAATAATTTATGCACGATTTTAGTGATTTAATACCTACGTGTATTCACATTAGGCCCTTTCTATGAGATAAAGTGATAATTAAGACCCTATTTTTGATATGTAGCCACTTCTAACAACAACGGCCATAATCGAATTTAAGCTAAAAAGCCATTCTTCTATAACCAACATAAAATTCAAAATAATTTAGTAGAAAATGAATTAAACTCTTCGCAAGCATATTGGTTACATGTAAAAGCCAGTTGATTGGGGTCACACGGAGGGACAAACAACTCCACTCGTAGCTCCATTTCTTTGCCAAACACTAATATTTGGGGACCACGGACGCTACGATTAGTTGCGATTTTTTCTTTTCACAGCCATTTAAACAATGTATGTGTTCTTCCATTGTAAGTTAATTGTTATGTTAATTAATAACAATTGATTTAACAGATATTAAACATACGATTCATATGGTAATTTAGTTAATATCAAAAACTGAAGACAATTGAGGAAAAACCGTCACCTATTGCTTGTTGTTTAATGAGAGGTATTCTAGCTGAAGCATCCCTAATGTTATAGCACTTAAAAGAAAATTGCACCTTAAATTAGTTTGCTTTTGCTGTTTAAGTTGTTTTATTAATAATTCGTAGCATTAAATAAAAACATTGAGAATATGCTTAATTGCTTTCGTATTTGTTGTGTATTGTTTAGTAGCGCCCCGGGTTCGCTCGTGGTACATAAACAGCCTATAGCCTTTCTCAATAAATGGGCTATCTAACACAGAAAGAATTTTTCAAATCGGACCAGTAGTTCCTGAGATTAGTGCGTTCAAACAAACAAACAAACTCTTCAGCTTTATAATATTAGTATAGATTCAATAGGTCATCTTGTTTCTTCTATTTAAGTCTAGGTCTGAACTATATTACATAGTGAAAGTAGTATGTTTTGAAACGAAGTGTGTAAAGCTTGGGTTGTGACCACATCCTTGTAGACCATTAACCAACCTGTAGATTTCTTGCAGTTTTTTCACTCACGTTCTCTATGCTTTTTTGTTGATGTTTCAAATAGTTTAATTATAACACTATCATCATCAAACATATTATAGATACATAATCACATGATTCTCTTGTATTTGCGCAAATAGATTGTAAATACCGAATCAATAAAACAGATTTAGGTACAATGAATAGCAATTAAAATACGTATTAGTAAGCATTATGCGCTTTCTCTCGTAAAGCCCTGTGTACACTAGGGTAGTTGAAGTTAGAGTTGAGCGCCCCTGTATCTTTGTTGAAATATTTGCTGTGTAAGCGGTGGGTAGTCACCCGATAGGTCGCGGTTACATGCGGCGTTTGTATCGCGGCGTTTTTAACCAGTTAAGCCAGGTATTAGCTTCAAGCAATTCTATTGGAATAGGATAATAGTAATAATAGTAGGTTTAATGATATCTTTTTAAATAGGGAACATGGCCCCGCTGTGATCTGACGCGTTGCTTTAGACGGGATGGCGGGAACACTTTCTTATCGTAATCTACCGCCTACTTTGCCGTATCAGTTTCCGAAAGTAGTATTTCCAATTCGATATGATATACTAATTCTAACACATAGTAGTATTATTTTTGAAAGCCGCTAACGTAGCTAAAGTTCTCTTGGTTTTGTAGATTATGGGTGTTGTTAATCGATTTCATCCAAATATATAGGTGGTAGCGTATATCACTACATTTTTATTTATGTAGTATTACAGTATACTGTTCCACACCTCAATATGGGACTCCCACAACTCCCTGCTGTTATATTCTGTATATTTTTTATGTTTTGTATTTTTAGACGGGATTTAGGATTATTTTATGAATTTTTTAACCGTTTTATTTTACAAACCCCCAGAAAGTAAAACCTGAATGTGATGAGATGACGTTTTAAACATTTATATTCCATAGCCATAATTAATTACAGCTTAACTACATAATTATTGCTTTGGAAACAGGCATTTGCAACGTGCATTGTTCAATGAGAGCTAAGTATTGCTAAGTAAGCTAAGTATTACTTATGATAAATCTGTGCTACGTAGAAAACGATTTGATTTAATCAGCTTTCAAATTAAAATACATTCAACTGAACTTCCATTTTTCTTTTTTATGTGTGTTGTATTATGTATTTCATATTGTAATATATTTTAAGCCGCATCTTCGCTCTTGTGCATGGAATTAAATAAAAAAAAGTTATATATAAAAAAATTTACTGGTTCGGGTTCAATTTAGAAATAACATACCAACAGATGCATCCAAAAAATCAGCAGGTTTCCGATAGCAAGCACGCAGTTCTGGCATGCAGGCCGCAAGTGTTGGTTAGGACAGATAGATGTATAACATAGAACGATAGAAACGCCCTAAAACCGTCGAGCATGATGTGATCCAGCCTTAATTCATACGTAGCGATGTTAGGTGCCGGTTGATTGTTGATACAGCAAATTTGTTCTCTTGTCTCACTCAACGACGGGATTAGCCTGTTTTTCTACTAAAGATAACAGTTTTATCTTAGTGAATATTAATTGCGTTTGTTTGGATTGCGAAATAATCACCCATTGTGAAAGTCTTGGGCGATGTGTCACGGGTTTTCGATGCTTTTTTAAGCGGGACTCTGCTTGATAATACTGGGACTTTTAACGCAGTACCGGTTTTCAGTGGGTCATCTACAACAGTCAAAGAAATAGTGAATTTTTGCTTTGAATGTTTGTGGAAAATAGGAATAATGCAAAACAAGATACAAATCAATATTACAGCTTAGAAATTAAAGACTTTAAACGGATTTTAAACGCGATTAATTCATTACATTATTAACCCGTTTCGAACACTTTACAGTTAGCGTGGTCACAGGGAGACACGTTTAAAGTCTTTAATTTCTAAATGTATAATACTCGCGTAAAATCAAACACAATTTTACAGTTTATTAAAATTTGATTCTTTTATTTAAATTTGAAATGAAGGCTGCGACTTAAATTGCATTTTATCGACCAAGTAATATGAAAAGATTTGCATGTAAGTATACTTGTAGTGTTTTCAGACAAAATCTACTGGACCGTTTTCAAAAATACTTTCACCATTAGTAAGATGCAACTTCACTGAGTGATTATATTATGTACCACGGGTGAGCAGATACTTGGGCTTTTATAATACATATCATATCAATAATCATTGATATTCTCTGGTCTGGAGACTTCAAGTAATAAGTAAGTTTGATTATCACTACAGAGTATAAAATAGAGTAGCTCTCCGCCGTCTGTGTTTCAGATTTTGATGGTTTTTTTTTGAATGATTCAAGAGGAAGGTTTATATGTATAATAACATCCATTTAATAGAGGAGAAATACTGTTCATACCCCTAAATTGTAAGAGTAAGGCAGAACAGCGTTAGCCGGATCAGCTAGTAATCTATAAATCTATAAAATGAAGTACAAGTTGCAAAACATGTTTGATGATCGTAAGAACGCTATTAAAGTAAGTAGGTATATAATAATGTTTCACGCGGAGTAGGTGTGGATAATTAAAATTCACTTAAAAGCAAACCCGTAAAATCTGAACATTTTACGACTTGGCCTCGATGTGTAAAACCAAGATGGCCGACGTCTTATCGGCCGCCATGTTTGCGGAGCGGTTGCGCGCCACTGCGCAAGAGTTTGTTTAATGTGGACCTGTTTTAAAAAGGTCTTAGTATGTAAATGAGGACTTTGGGATTATTTTGTTTAAATAATTAAGTATGATGTGTATTTTTATTCAATACATTGTCTGCGATTCATTTCACTATTAGGTGTTTATAGTACTAACCTACTTATATTTTGATAATAATAATTGCTTTGATTTACTGTTTTAACTCTATAGTATAACGTACGATAAGTGAAAAATAAAAACACTCCGTAAATATAAGCATTTCCATTCCGAAATTAATTATAGGTCAGTCCCAGGCATCGATAGTGTAACACAATACCCGAACCATTAGGCTAGTGAAGTCAATAATTCAGCTGGTCATCTCAAATTACGAAAAATTCGAAACATTACAAACACATTAACAACAAGCCAGGGGTCGTATTGGTCGAGCTAAATATATGCTCACAACACGCGTATGTACGCAGCGCACACAAGAAAATATTTGGTAACAGCCAATGTAATCCAAGGAGTTTGCCTTGATACACTAAGCACACATTCGTTGATCGTTGAATTAATAGCTATTAAATACGCATTGTTCTTGTAACAGAACGATTAATTCGCAATTTATACTATTGTTGTGTGCACACATTCAGTTTTAAGGGACATTGTCATTGAAATAGTCAAATAAAGAAAGATGCAACATGCACTCGTTTATATATGAATCATTGGTTTGTATTTTGTAATTTTTTTCGCTTTACACAATGTTTAAATGAATGATTGCAATATGTACAGTAAATAATGAACAGGAATTGTATGCGTGAACTGTCATTATGACAGTCTGCATATGACAGTATAAACACCGTTAGACTCAGACATGAATAAAAATAGTTATATTTCTTTATTTCATTTTAATTATATTTTGTTTTGGTGTAATTTGATGTGATTAAATTTTTAACAGAGTAATCTGTGCCTACGCTTATGTATAAGAGCAGATACTTAATGAGTTAATATAAGTCGTCGTAAAATTATACGAAAATCTATAATTTTAAGTACCTTCCAAAGTAAGTTTATCATAATATTATTCTACATGTCCATTAATATACAAGCTTGAATGTTATTAAATTAACTGCGGAGACGGAATTGCGTCAGAGAATTCTATTTTCTTGTTTATTCTTATGTACTCGTGAAGTAGTAATGTACATAATAATGATAGCGCTGTATGTACCTAAGAAATAATATGGTTAAGTTGACGTTGTAATGATAAATTTGTTGACAACAGTGTGTTTGAGGCAAATTAGGTACTTAATGTAACTTTTGATAAAACATTTGTTTTAGCAGTTTATTTAAAATATACTGCGAGATTTTTATTGGCTTACAACTTTCTATGGAATGCTGTGATGTAAAGAGTACAATAGAGGTAAAGTGAGTGTACGGCATGTGATATGTTGATTCTAGAAGATCTATCATATCTTCCATTGAAATCTAAAGAGACGAACAAGCTTTATCTTAATACAGATTAAAAATAGAACAATCTCCGCGTTTACTTGGATTACGTATTTTGGTCATATCTAGCGCATTCTATTAATTAATAATAAAAAGGGAATATTTATAAGGATCGGTAAGTGTCGTCTTTTTTTCACTCAAAAACAGCTAATCGAATCCGTATGATATTTGGGACAGAGATAGATAACCTTCTTAAATATGTATGTGGTAGTCGAGCACGCTTCGGCACGAATTGGGCCAGCTCGCACCGGGGAAGTACCACACTCCCACAGAAGACCGGCGTGAAATAGCATTCTGCTGTGTTTCTTTCGGTGAGTGGGGGAGCCGGAGGGCCATATCCTTTTCCTTAACCCTTCCCAGTCCTTTCCTTTATTCCTCTCATCAATCCTTTCTTAATCCCTTCCTAAAAAGTCGGCAATCCATTTGAAGAGGCGTAAGGTTTGCAATGGACCTTATGCCTCTCCAAATGTTCATGAGCGGTGGTAGCGCTTACCATCAGGCGTCCCACTAGCTCCATTGGCGACTGTAACATAAAAAAAAAAATAGCAAATAGGCTACTCGTTACTCGGGTATCACGCGAGTGTAGTCATAGACTCTAAACAGTATAATACGCATTTATAATAATTATAAATACAAACCCCTACGAATACACAACGAAGTCGTAATTTGTAGAAGCTTCACTTAAATACAATATTATGTGTACAAGAACAAATGAAACATGGTGTTGGTGCCCGACCTCTAAGTGTTATTTATCGCTACTTCGCGGTGTTTGCCCTTAGTTCCTTATTGTTTGTTACGATTGGTAGCTTAGGAGTCACCAGAACCCCTGTAGAATATGCAGAGGTTTAAATGCATACCTACGCAGAGATATACCTATCATTTAAAGATAATTTCAGCAATTGTTTCTTCATCTAATAATTTGGGTACTTTATCTAAGAAATTAAGCGCATTGGTTTCTGCGAATGGCGTTCAATGATTGAGATATGCGACAGAAAATCTGTCAAACATACATGACATATACGCTTAATGTAATAACTAACGTAATGCCTTATCCTTTAATATAGGCGTAGATTTTATAAGGCATGTTACAATGAAAATAAATAAGTGGCACCCGTTGTAGGCTACATTCTAGAGAATTTGCCTGAGTAGACCAATATAAAACCAATGGTCAGCGTGTAACTTTATCTATAGCTTAAAAAGTCATCACCATCCTCATCAGCCCATACATGTTCCCACTGCTGGGGCACAGGCCTCCTATGAGGGTTCAGCCATAATCCACCACGCTGGCCAAGTGCGGGTTGGCAGATGTCACATGTCGTCGAACTTTTGATACATGTCGGTTTCCTCACAATGTTTTCCTGATTAAATAACGCATATGAATGCAAATGATACGAATCCTGAAGACAACCAGTCACGCCCGCAAACACCGCTTACATCTGTATCAATGAAACATTCAAAAAACACATTTCCAATATTGTCAATGCAAACCTGACCGTGACCTTCCCCAGGTTCAGCATTTGATAACTAGAGTTAATATTGGCACCGTACACCACTCTGTTTGACGAACGCTCCACTCTATCAATATATAAACATAATATTTATATTTGAGCCGCTTTTGGTCGCTACCAACAGCACTTGTGTAATTTGTCACTGAAACTGATAATTTTAAGTTTTACCAGCGTTTGAATGGGTGTGTTTGTTCCCTGTGAAGTTAGTACTTGTCCTTTACTTTCTATATGATTAAATTTTCATAAGTTCCACTAATAGCCCCACGTTAAGTATCTCTGGCTAGTTTTAATAAAATGCCCTGTAATGATTGATTAAATACCTACATTCCTAGTGAATGCCGATCGATTTTGTGGCGCCATTGCTTCATTTTAGGAATGCGTGGTCTCTGAAGCTTATAATATATCTTCCCTTATAACTTCGTGAAAACTCATTTTAAGTTGAATCTCAAAAGTTAGTCAAACAGTTGTACCACCTAATATCTGTGATGAAATTAACGAAGAATTAAATTAGTACAGCTTAAAGATTACAATAAGAAATTTATAAATTTCATTTGGAAGCTCGCGTGTCGGGCTTTCCTTCAGTATTTAGGTCACAGCTCGAAGCGAATGCGAACCATGCGAAGCCCTGTTAGTGTACCTTAGACATTAGGCAACTATTGTTGTCAGCTTTCTTTGTTTACATTTAGCCTATCAAGGGTTAACTTATAGCAATATTTAAACATGCAGTAGTCCTGTGCAGTGGCTAACATATTATTGTCAATTGATATTTATTAACACTTTTATTATATAGAGAAAAAGATTTGTATTTTTAACCGACTTCAAAAAAGGAGGAGGTTTTCAATGCTGTGTTTTGTATTGTATTTATAAACTTATAGCTTTTTACTGTGTGAACCGCCTCTTACAGTTTTTTTTTTTTAATTGAAAGCCGGTGGCTCCCATGTAGTCCCATTTAAATTTGGTCTAGATCTAACAATTTGAAGGCGTCTAAATTTTTGTTATTGTATGCAACGAATATACTCAAAATGAGAAGGTTTTGGGTTTCGTTGCATGTAATGAATATAAAAGATACATAACACCTTTACCCAGAAACTGTAAGTGGGCTATTTATGTATCTCGTGTTAACGAATAAAGGACGGAGCAATCAGTTATAGGAAAATAAATAATACAATTCATATAACATCGTCAAAAATACATGAAAAGTTAGAATTTCTTTTCAAATAAAAGGCAACATAATTGTTAAGTCTCACAAACTCAGAATTTTCTAAAGTGAATGTGTGTTTTAGGTGACACTATTTCGCCTTATCTAATTCGAAAAACCGACCAGAAAGTTCTAAAAAATTATATTCCGTCTGTTCTTGTGCCATTCCTGTAATTATGTCCATGTGTATATTTCAGCAATATTAATAATCAATTTAAAATTATACAAAAGCCTGCCATGCTAATTGAAGTCCAAATAATAATTAAGTGTCAATGCAAAACAAATATTAGCGTTATTGTGATGCGAGTTGCATTATTCGCATTGATTGTTATAACATTATTAATTCGTTACAAAACATTTTATTCGTTTTCTATATTCAATTTAATAACAAGTTCAAAATTTCAGCATAATCTACGTAACTAATCTATAGTTTTTTTTTCCTTTTTTTAAGGTAGTGCAAATACTAACAAATAGCCAAAAAGTTTACTCTTAGGAATGTACCTAATACTAGACGTGACAAGGAAATAAAATGTCAATTGAATTTGGTTTCACAGTAATTTTCATGCTCACCTTAGCGTTCGGTGTCTAAAGTACTATATTATCTGTGTTGGTGTTAATAAATCGAATGGGACTACAGACTGCACAAATTGTCAGTTCCGATATAATGCTGCCCTCGGGTATCCTTTTATGTTCTGTGCTGTATTTATGTGTGAGGCAACACTGGCTTCTAATTATGAATCATATATCATAATTTTGTTTCCTGTTATGTACCAGTATATCAGTTGTAGGTACTGTATATGAGAACTGACTACTCAAAGAGTTGTCAAACTGTGTTATGTAAAACACGCCACTTAATGTATTGCTGTAACTGAACACAAATAATATAAATAACTATAGTGTTTGAATTAAGGCAATAAGTAAAAAAAAAGTGAAGCCCCGTGTCTCCTAGTTGTCGTAAGTAACTATATTATATAAATTCTTTCAAAATATTTATTTCAATATTTCTTTCAAAATTTCTCATATATTATATAACTTTAAGAATAGCAATAGGTATGAAATATATTTACTAAATAAAATAAGTCACTAAGAAAAGTATCGAAGGTTATTGTAAAAACTTATACAAGGTAATAAATTAGATAAAAGACGACAAGAAAATGAAAATTATATGAGTATAGAAAGGATTTTAAGGTTTAATTACGTGACGTACATTCAGCTGTGTAAATGCGGAATTAATGTTTCATTATTTTAACAATATTTAGTTGATAAAGGTTACAAAATTTAATATGAAAATAATTACAATAAGTGAAGACTAACGAGGTAGTATTATAATGAAACGAATTAATGTAATTAATGTACAGTGATTGAATACAGACGATTTTTAGACGAAATATTAAAAAGCTTTCAAGAAATATTATAGAAGTATTCATATGATTGTATGAAATATAAGATTAGTCAAGTGGAAATCAGAACTGCTCATATGTCCAAGAATCAAAAGTTCGACGACATGTGACATCTGCCAACCCGCACTTGGATAGGCATATGGCCTGAACCCTCATAGGAGGCCTGTGACCCAGCAGTGGGAACATGTATGGGCTGATGATGATGATGATATGACCTACCGAACGTAATTCCAAGCCAGTTACTAGCACATTCGAACGGGGCACAATAGCCAAAAGCGCAAGATCACTGTTTGAGTTTTCAATTCATGTCCGCAAGATTCATGTAGCACACCGGAGCTAACTGATGTTTGTTTTACACGTACCTGTAATTGACCGCGGTGCCGCTTAGCCGCATAGTTATCGCTCTCGTGGGATTTAACAAACTATCCTATGTTCTTACTTGGATCCAATTTCCATTTAAATCGCAGACAGAGTTACTTTCACATTTATAATATTAGTCGGGATACCTAGAGTTCGTAGCAAAAATTTGGTAGTAAATATAGCTCGCATCACTTCGCCTAGGAAAATTTCATTTGTACCAATGCAGTTTTTTTATACTCAAACAAACTAACAGGTTTATTTGCTTTATGTGTATTATAATTTGTAGAATATAAATAGTCTTAGTTAAAAGCATTATCATAGTTTTAAATAAGTATTATTAATCATATAATCATCTACGCTCAATTTGCCCAAAAATTTCAATTTTATTTGGGCTTCAATTTTCAATCCTTAGTTAAAACTGATTCTGAAGCATTTTCATTACAGAACCATTCCAAAAATGTGTTAATTGCCCGTCTTTGACATTTTCATACTATTACGTAATACTAATACATATATTGGACGGATAATTTTTAACCGATAATTGAAAAAGCCTTTGAATATAAATATTTTTCTACGAAAAGGTCACTGCCGATCCTCGGGGGAAAGTATCACCCCAAATTCTACAATACGTCCAAATGACAATAATTTCTTAAGAAACACACAAAGAATCACATCAATCCCCCTTTTGAAGAAGCTGAAACCCCTCGGAGTTATCGGTACCGTAACCAACGCCTGCGCTTTTGGGTACCTTGCTTGAAAAATAACGTCCGCACGTCAATCCAAGTTGTCGAATAAGCGAGATCAAACAGTACGTGCTACTTCAATAATTATGTTTGCTGAAAATGTTAGAATGAAGCCTCCATCTTGCACGAGCACGACTCATGGACACGTGGAAAATAACATGTGGAAATAAACCTATTAGTGTTGAACGGTGGAAGCTGAGGTTTTGTCATGAGTCGAGGTTGACCCTGGAATTACTAAAAATTCATTATTTTAAGTAACATAGGAATTTTTTGGATTTTAAAAAGTGGAATTTATTCAATGTTACATTGGTGACCGCCTCCTTAGTACACTGGTTAACGCGTGAGCGTAGAACCGAGGACGGGTTCAATTCCCGGTGGGGACGCACAAAAAAAAATATCTCGGTCTGGCAGGACACAGAAGGCTGATCACCTACTTGTCCCTAAAGAAAATCGATCAGTGAAACGGATGTACATCATCTGCCCCATACCCCACTAGGGGACACGGGATTTCACTTTTTACATTGGTGTAATCTGTAAAGCTTCAAACAACTACCTAAATAGTTGTATAAATTTAATTTTCAACTCAAGTAAGTTTTGAAAAAGTGAGATAATAGCGTAAACTTAGATGTTAAGTATTTTCAAATAATGTTACCTATTATTTCAATGTGTATTAAGAAATTTTTGATATGATGATATAACAATTTTTTTAATGATAAGCGATGGTAACGTTCCATGAGATTCCATTGCAGAAATAAATAGGCAAATAAATCATTATATATCAAGTGACCTATGTTAATAAATTTCATTCAAATTGATATAATATTTCTTTATTCTAAGAAAGTGCGTAGTTCCAGTCCCAGCGAGGTGCTAATGAAAGAAGCATGTTATGAGATACAGGGTGACGAAGCTATACCTTATCGTGCCTTAGAAATTATACTTTAGGTGCATAAGTGTGCCCTGTTTTCTACAAATAAATAAAGTAATCAATGCACATTATTTTCTATTAATAGATAATCACAATTTTTAATGTGAATTAGTTTTTAGTAAGTAGTTGATAGGTATTGTCTCACGAGCGAACTCAATGAACTTTATAAGAATAAAAAATAAGTGGCTTCTATTTATTCGATCATATCAATGGTTTGAAATGATCTCTTTTTGATGTGTGTATGTATTTGCCTCATAAATAAATCAAATTTAATTGCGGCCGCAAAACTCAAATGTAGGCCTGATTAACGTTTCAATATTCAGAAACTGTATACACAATTTTGTTACAAAGTATTTCTGTTGCTGCAATTAAAATGATCAGCTACAAACGTGAATGTTTTTGTTGGTGTTGACATCCAATTGAATCGTAACAAATGAATTTGTCGAGTCTTAGCTATTGTTGTACTGGTAAACAGAACTGCTCGTGTTTAACTAGGCAAATATTTAATATTTGATCCGTGTTATATCTCTTGATTGCAGTGAAAAACGTATATAATAAGCTTTCGTAATTAATGTTTTATTGTCAACATTGATGAAAACTATTTAACGTTTAACTTAAAAGGGAAAATATGGTGTTTAGAGTTTAACGATTATTTTATGTCAGTTATATAATAAATTACAATAAAAAACCAAACCGCCTTCTAAGTCAAAGTCTAGCTCTAATAATTGGTGTAAGGGCTAAATTAAATTTAAGCGAAATCACACGGGAAGCACTAGCTTTTAAATAAAAAAAAATGATCAAAATCGGTTCAACCAGTCAAAAGTTGGGAGGTAACAAAGTTAAAAAATACAGTCGTATTGGTACCGTCAAAAGCTATGAACTGAAAATTGGTGTCGAATTTAAAGATATTAGTTAAAAACTGACACTATAGTATGATGGACGTGTAACGGGTACTTACATGAAGGTAAATACTACTCGTAAATATCAATTAAAGGAAACAGATATACATTTTTGGTACAAACATCAAATCTATATACAAACTAGCTGCACCCGGCAAACGTTGTTCTGCCTTGCTCTTATCATTTAGGTATATGAAAAATAGATGTTGGCTGATTCTCATAGATACCGGATAAGCACAAAAAATCAATCAAAATCGGTCAAACCATTTCGGAGGAGTATGGCAACGAAAACAGTGACACGAGAATTTTATGTATTAGATAAAGCGTTGTTCGTTGATGTCAAGTCCGGACAGATTCAGCGACAACATGAAAAAGGGAAACTTTTAAAACAATTCCCAGAAATAAATAAAGACATTAGGATGTGCTGTGGACAAAGTTTGTATATTGGTTAACTAAGGCTGTGTCTTTTCCTTTTAATATTATACACAGTGATGAGATCTCGATAAGATGTAGATAAACATTAAATTCTACACTACTGAATGCTGAAACTACATTCAATAAACACTCGTGAAAAACCAACCAGTGTATCCTTATAGTGGTGACAAATTATTTGAACATGTGTATGTTAGAGATAATTTTAGAACAATATTGGTTTACTTCACGTTACCTGAAGTTTACAATATTATGCCTATACAAATAGATTGCCAACTTTACTGGATGAAGGATAAGATAAAGGACTAGGAAATGTAAGGAAAAGTATACGGGCCTCTGGCTCCTCTACTCGCCGGATGAAACACAGTACTATTTCACTCCGATCTTCTGTAGGGGTGTTCGACACCCTTACTTAAATTCCTGTGGATAATTATCATATGCTATGATGAAACTTTCTTTACTTAATCTTATTTAAATAATAAAACGACGAATATATTTCAACCCGAATAATATTGAATATTGAATTACATCAGATTCTCAAAGTGGGCATAGTCACATCCCGCAAAAATAAAATTCAAACCAAGTTGTTAAAATCAATGTTAAAAAAATATACCAAGAATTTAAAGTTAAAAATAGAAAAGGCCTCTATGTTACATTGTCTCAACAGTCACGCGCATTAAGCACACCAGCCGCAAGACTTAACCCCAATTTTATATTAATAAAAGTAATTAATTACACGGAATATTCCACAAAGTCATCAAGGACTTATCTGAAGATAACAGTCCGTATTTATCTTGACATTACTCCGCAGATCGTTCTCTCAAAACGTCACTTATATCACTCATAAATTAATGTCACTCAGTCGCGTGATACGTTTGAGATAAGTAATTATTTTTAATTGTACAACATAATGATTCATAAAGGAAATAGATGAAATACTTAAATGATGAATATTTGGCGTATTTACACTAAGACGTAGGTATGAAGTTTAGTTTGATAAATGGATTTTAATGTTTATTTTTTTAATATGAATGCTGGTGCCTCCTGTGTGGTCCTATTTAAATTTGGTCTAGTTCTGACAATTTGAAGGCAGTTTAGTTTTGAGTTAAAATCAATTAAAGGTAGATACTTAAGTTTTCTTTGATTTAAAAATGAAAAAAATAATGATTTCGCTCGCGATAACTCACAGTGAAGACTACCTACATAACGACTGGTTTTAAGTCGACGAGACTATTTGATTAACACTAATTAGAAAACCGGCTCTGCCTTGACGAACATAGCATTGCCTCTCCCAGGCTCTCTTAATTTCATCGAATAAACCGTACAAAATTTCACTTTTAAGATGTTATATAATCAAATGGTATTTGAGTAAGTAAGTGGGGGTTTTGTTATATGTAAAGAGTATTAAAAGATCGAATTGCTCCAAAATTAATATGAAACATAATTGTTCAAGATGAAGTTAGTTCATCCTAATAAAGTATATATTTTTTTTAATACTTGTCCTTATTCAAATACACGAAAATACTATATAATATGAATGAATATGGCTAAGAGATAATTACTTACTGTAGGGAAGCCTTCATTGGCTTAGAAGTGATATTTTTTTAAGAACAGATTTATTAATGGTCTTATTTTAGTGGTATGAGAAACAATAATTGATTTTGCAATTGAATGCAGTCAGTACGCCTTATAACTTCATTTACAGTGGTAATATTTCCCACCCCACCCCTGTAATTAGTAAAACTATCAATCGTTTAGTACAGTTTCCGATACAATCCCATAAATCAATCAAATCTCGAACGATTTCACGGACAATTCTCTACAAAAGATACAAGTCAAATGGTCTATCAAAAAGCCTATTCATCTTTAAACGGGGGCTAACAACATCATACCCGTGTAATACATATTTCATTATTACTACCTTTATGGTATGTTTAATTTTATAGCTGGCAACCCTTAGACATTTTTTTACAATGCCAGTTCGGCTGTTGAATGGGGGGCGTTGTATTGTTGTATAATATTTTCGGGCGTTTTTATTCTGTCGAAGTAAGGTTGGCAGAGCAGGAATGATGTGAAATGTTATAGCAGTATTAATGTAACGATAGTTTAAAATAACATTTTAAAAGATCTAGACTTATTGATTATTCTTTTAACAACTAGCCGTAGCTCTAAATTATCTAATAATAATAGATTATATAATCTAGAAGATAACTGCGAAATATGTATAAAATAAATATAATAATATCAAATGGAGTTTTCCTTAATAACACTTTTTTATTCAAATGTTTATTAATTACCACTCATATCTCCATTCATGCCAAAAGTAAACCAACAACACACAAGACAATACAAACTTTTCTTTTGTTCGTTAGTTTAATATGCTGACGGTACACAGAGCGATTCCACGGCGACCTCTATAGTTCCTGAACGCATCAAGCACAATCTATTGAATGGGAGACACCGACGTTCGCTTCCGGCTGCCCTTTCATTGTGCAATTTGACAAGGCAGATTCGCGCGCCGCCGCTGGCCATAACCGACAATAGTTACAAAAATCGAATTCTAAATTCAAAAGCGCATCGTTGAGGTTTATTGGCTTAGCGCTTGATTGATTGTGCGAACGCCGATGCAATTTTTTTTTAATCACATCCGATGTTGCCAGATTCCGGATTCATTATTGCGATAATATATTTTGATTTGGGCGTGGCGAATGTGTAATGCACTTTGTCGGTACAGGAAGTATTTTTCTTCGTTATACAGGTACTTTGTTATAGTTTTGGGAATGCAACTTGTCTAGTGCACTTGTGTTTGCGTTACGCATGTTTACCTACGCTATACAATTTATACTTTAAATATCTCTCGTTGTGCTGTTAATACTCTGACAACATTACTCTCTTGCGTAAACAGTGTTTTTGTAAATAAAAATACAGTATACTACAAATTTAACGTTTATATTGCGAAGAATAAATAAAAAATTGATGGAATCATTAAACAATCAATGAGTGGGTATTTAATTTTTGCTTGTTTTTGTATTGGGTAAGTTGCAATTTCTGATTAAATGCATTTCTGAATAGTTATATACCTAAGAGATATAGGTGGCTACCTACAGACGGTTAAAGTAATTCTCAGCTTGTTTCTTTATTTGGTAGAAGTAATTAATGTTGTCGCCCTACCCTGTAATTGTTTTTTTTTATTTATCGTCTTTAAAAAAGCGAAGGCGTTTTTTTTTTATTTGAGGTAATTTTATAACGGTTTCATCATCATCATCAGCCCATATACGTTCCCACTGCCGGGACACAGGCCTCCTATGAGCCATGCTGGCCAAGTGCGAGTTGGCAGATGTCACATGTCGTCGAACTTTTGATTCTTGGACATGCCGGTTTCCTCGCGATGTTTTCCTTTACCATTTTAAGCAGTGGTGATATTATCCACACGTGCAGATAAATTGATAAATCAATTTATTTCCTGCACGCAGGCCCGGTCTCGAACCCCGACTTATCGATTTGGAAGTCCGAGGTTCTCACCACTGAGCCATCACTTATAACGGTTTACTTTGGATTAATTCAGACAATGTTTTCCGAAGTGTGTGTGAGTGTCGTACTATTTATTGATCACGAACATAATATAGTATAAGGACTAACCATTGAATATATACAATATATAGAACTGATATGGCTCAGTTTAAATTTTGTAAAGGAAAGGACCACCTACGGATTCGTTTTAAGTAATCTATTTGCTCAGAAAGAAGAGTCTCATTATGATTTCAAGCGTTAAGCCTAATATTAGCATAAACATTCATAAAACAAGTCGCAGTTTCCTCACGCACAGGGCAAGTATTGCGTAACCAAAACTTTAGATCCGTTTCAAGAACCACACTTATAAATTTCACTTGAAATTTTTTGTTAAATTGAAAATTAACCTTATCACAATGGAGAAGGATATAGAATTGTACTCAAGAAAAAATGTCGACGATGACAAAAATTGTTTTTGAAAAAGACCGTGACACGTTTATGCTACCGTGAAGAAATGGACACAGCATTCGTTGCATGTACATACAATGGAATGAAAAATAAACTGAATATATAATTTTGGTGCAGTCACTACTTATAGAAGGATATGACACATTAGTGGCGCTTGATATTGTTAACATAAATTATTTTTAAATAAATGTTTATCTGTAGGTACATAGACTACAGAGCACTTGGGAAATCGTTTAGGTACGTATATTTTGCATCACATAGGAGATTAGAGGATTCAATAAAAAAACAGAATTTTAAAGGTCTTATTAAACAATAACTCTAGTTAAAAATAATTTATTGTAGCGTCTATTCTGAAATTCCTAGATTTTTGATTTTTGATCGTCTAGAAAGAAATATTCGAAACTTAGTTTAATAACTTTATTTCATAAACTATTTAAATTTACATTATGAACTGTTATTTTACGTATGACAACACTCAACAATAGTATTTACATTCGATGTCAGTTTGTTTTACATCCGAAATACGCATTGAATACACGAATAACATTTTTCTTGTCGTCTCCTTTTGCTTTCGACATAATGTCTTTTATTGTGTGAAATTCATAGTGCCCTGTATCGTCCTTTATCACAAAGAAATGTGAATGAAGAATGAATAGTAATATGTCAGGCCGGTAAGAAAAAGAAAAAAAAAGTTTTGGTGATATGACAACACCGACACGTGTTTGTAGCACAAAAGAACCTCTGCATACTAGACTCTATTATTTAAATTATATATTATTTAATTAATACTTTACTTACATTGGATAAGACAAGACAAATTAGATGGATATAAAGTACCTAGATATTATGTTAGCCGTATAGCTGGTTATAAATAAAAGGCTGTTTTTAAAGCGTACAATGTGTTGTTACACGTAATTTACGCGATGTGCTTAGCGAGCCCATAAATTCACCATGATATATGAGGATTAAAGCGCGTTATCAGATTCTTTTCGCGTTACTGCAAATTGTTTTCTATAGTAATTGTTCTAAAACTCTTATTCCCTTAGTTACTTACTGCAAAATATAAAACGTATGCTTGTATAAATTAGAATTACGATATATTTAATAAAGAAGCATAGATTAATATAAAAAGGTACAATAGAATATCCGAAATCCACTCAATGTCTGGCACTGTCACATGTTGGCAACATTGAGGGCCCTTAAAAATGGCGCGTAAACTGACAGCTCACATTTTGGGGTTATTAACATAATAATTTGGTCTTTATTGTTACGTGTTAAGTACTATTATGTGAAGTACGGGAAGGTTTCGTCAGTAGCAATCAGCGTGATACAATATTAAGCACGACGGATTTTTGGCTCTCCAAAGGGATTATGTAGTGACGTTGATCCTTGTGCAATGAAATATTTATAAAATAACGTGTGTATGTATGTAACTAGCTGCGCCCTACGGTTTCACCCGCGTAAGTCCGTATCCCGTAGGAATATCGGAATAAAAAGATGCCTATATGTTATTTCAGTTTTTCAGCTATCTACTAACCAAATTTCATTGCAATCGGTTCAGTAGTTTTTGCGTGAAAAAGCAACAAACACACACACATCCTTACAAACTTTCGCATTTATAAGATTAGTAGGGTTGTGGTGAAAGGAAACTACTAAATTGTGCTTGCTATTGTATAATCTTTTAAGGAAAAATAAAAAAAAGGATTGAAGTGTGCGCATGTATTATTTTAATAGTTCATCACCTTTCATAAAATTGCAAAATACTGAAATCCTGTTCCTTCGCCATTGCACGTATAAACTTTAATTTTCTTAATACTAATTCTTTAAATGAAGATCAATAACAAGTTCTTACATTAAACTCAATTTTGTTTCCATGACTCTAAACACAAAAACACGCCTGTAGTTTCTTTAGTAAGCAAAGAAATCTAGTGGTTTCCTTCTTCGCCAATCATTTTCATGAGTATATTGTAGGCGCACTTATTAAATTTTATGCTATGTTCAAGTGAGTCAGAAAATCATCTCGAAGAAATGTGGACTCCAAAATAGAGGTTATTCTAGTTTGGGGTCCAAATGTATGTAATCTATTTGAAAAATCAGTCAATTGTTTTTTTTATTTAGTTAAAAAAATCTACCTGTAAATAAATTGACATAAACTTTGTGGGTCCTAATATTACAATGAATTTATAAAAATTCGTTCAATATTTACAAGGATCTGATCTTGGTAATCCTAAAATCATTTTAGGTTAAAGGGAATAGTTTTAATTAATAACGGAAAATTAACAACTTTCCAAAATGTTTGCTCATTCAAAAACTTGGATAAATTCACAAAAAGTTTGACTTTACGTTCAGAATCGGCTAGTTGATTGCTTACAGAATTTGTGATAGGTTCAATTTATAATTATTATTAACATGGCGCCATTATAAATATATATTGTATTTGTTATATTAAAGAACGATTAATTTTAAATTAGGAGATATAAAATTTACGCTCTTAAAATGTCAATATAAAATAACCTTTGAATTATTTTTTTTTAAATTAAACAGCAATTATATTATATAATGTTAGATGTATTAATAATTGTATAAAATCAAGTCTGCGAAACAACTCAAAGCTCGGCTTAGTTTGTACAGTGTTTTAATTAAAATAATTTAAAATATAATCGCTTTAGGAGGGAGTTCGTAACAAGGGAAGTTGGAAATTTCTGGAACGGAGGTACAAGACAAAATAATAAAATATTAATAAAGGCCCGGAGACGCTGGAAAAGTTTCATCGGCTGCAAATATTTATGTTTTAAATAAGCTACGTTCGTGATACGATGGGGTTATAACTCGGACTCGAATCTGTTATACTTAACAATTATTTTATTTGATGTTTAATGGCAAATTGTGCTTCATGGTATTAATAACATATTTAGTACTTTAAATAATATCATTGACATGATAGACTATTGGGCATTGATTATTGATATCATCTGTTTAAGACTCAATAATTTTGATAAAAAAGTATACCTATATAATATATAGAACAGTAAGCTATTAACAGTACTTCAAATATACCGTAGGTATCTATATTATGAAGATACGTAGATAGGCAGTTTTCCAGGCAACGATTTTAAGTATACTTTGTTTTAAAATACCAAATAGCTATAACCATTGCTTGTACCTAACTGATAACTAAGGGGCATATTATGTTCTCGTACCTAAACGGCAGATTTAAAACGAAAATCAATTCACAGAGAAATCTGCACCTTGAGCAACAAGTTTAAAAACATAGTGTTTTCTTGTGTTTGATTTAACGCGAGTATTAAATTTAAAAAAGACTTTTAAACGGATTTTAAACGCGTTTAATTCATTATATTACTAACTCTAAGTTTAAAAACAATTGATGCAAACACTTATATAATAATTAACTCCCATAAAATACTTTCTAATTTCTCCCTCCCTTTCTGCGTATATATCAAAAGGTACATAGGTATTAAAAGCTTGGTAATGTGAAACTCACGCTTGACCGTCTCCAACTAAACGTATTGAAGTCAGGCGGTGCGCGTGTAATTGAAAGTAAACACGCATTGTTGTGGCCCGGATCAATCAATGACCCTATACTATTCTACTTCCATAGAGGGTGGCGGGTTCTGGAATCTTTGAGGCATTATTTTTAGTCTATGGTCATCTTGACCATAGATTAAATGGGTAAAAATTACACAGCATGGCGTCACATTTCGAGAATTTTCAATAATTAATCATTTTCAATATAAAACTATGAGCTGGATTTAAAAAATATAAATACATTAAATGTTTTATAACGTTTAACTAAATATTTACATGTACGTTTTTCCATGGAGGAACATGAAAATTCCATATACTTACCATTGCTATTTTATACAATAACCAGGCAATAACTTCAAATCTTAAAATAAAGCAGTTAAAAACGTTTCATAAAAGAACATTCGAAATCGAAGCGCACCAACTACCCTCATTATGATTCAGAATTCCCGTTCAAATTAGTGATGGTAGGTGTGGTTTTTGAGATAGCACGTGGCGGCCTCGTGGCGCAAACACCGCCTCGTGCGTTCGCAACACGCCAACATATTAAAGGGAATATGCTAGAATGTGTTGTATTGTCCATGGTGTTGGATTGAAACACTTAACGTCAATGATATGTCGTGCCCTGGACGGTTTCAAGTAAGGTAAGGGCAATACAAAAAAGTCCGTGTGACAGTGTATACGAGCTACAGCACTTATACAGTACTAGCTGCGCCCCGCGGTTTCACCCGCGTAAGTATCCCTTAGGAAAATCGGGATAAAAAGTTACCTATATGTTATTCCAGTTGTCCAGCTGTTTATGTGCCAAATATCATTGCATGCGGTTGAGTAGTTTTTGCGTGAAAGAGCAACAAACACACACACATCCTTACAAACTGCGAACATTTATAATATTAGCAGGATATATATGAATAAATTCCATAATAATCAATAAACTTTTCTTTGTATAAACTTTGCTTTGATCGCGAAATACGAGATTGCCAAAATAAATATAGCCCATGTAACTTGTTGAATATGTAGTTTTTCATTGTGAAATACTTTTAATATAATTTACTAACTTTTGCCCGCTGCTTTGCACGCGTTAAATTCGGAATAGTCTAACTGATGTTATTATACATATAAACCTTCCCCTTGAATCACTATCTATTATAAAATATAATAGTTTAAAAAAACTAAAAAACACGCTTTAAAAAAAATCATATTTTGCAAATTGAAAACTGGAATAATTTAATCAAATTAGTGTATTGTCATCGGTCCTCAATAAATCTACAAAGTTTGAACGAAATCTGGCCGTTTAAAGTGGGTCAAAATCGCGCCCAAAGAAGTCGGTTACAAACAAACATACAGGTGAAGCTAATAAAAAGCGTGTAAAAAAAACCCCATCAATATCATACATAGGGAAATCATACAAAGATTTAAGCATACATCCCTATGTATATGTCCCTACATAGAGATAGATAAAACGACTTTGTTGTATACTATGGAGTTAAAATAAAAAACAGTTACTAATTGATTTATTTCCATTCATTATAAGCTTTATTTGACCTTAATTACCAATTTTTCTAGCCTATAAGAGTCACAATTCATAAAGATTTATCAAACTTTTTGTGT
Source organism: Zerene cesonia (assembly GCF_012273895.1). NCBI lineage: Eukaryota > Metazoa > Arthropoda > Insecta > Lepidoptera > Pieridae > Zerene > Zerene cesonia. The sequence continues at coordinate 2,916,795 of NC_052109.1, forward strand.
CAGAACTTTGAATCTTATAAATTGCCTCCTACCTATAAATACCTACTAATCAAGATGAATGTCTAACTTCTGTTTAAACCAATTAAGTCGTTTTGCAGGGCTATAGATATGTAAGTATGGTGAAATCTTAAGTATTTTGAAGGCGGTTTCTTGGCAAGTTTAGGGTTCTCTGGGTGGGGCTTTAATCCCACTGCGGCAACAGTAGGCACGGGCTCGCTATCGCAACGAAACACGCGTCGATGGGTTATATAGTTTATAGATATAGGCATTTTAATTTGGACATTTACTGGGAGAAATATTAAATAACATAGATACTAGCGAAATGTGTTGCTACGTCTGATGCAGGTGGTAGAAATGAACTAACAAATGTTTTTTCGATGACCAAGCATCTGTCCAAATTTATGTTAATATACAGGATAAGAGAAAGCTTCGATATTAATAAATTACGCGTTACTTAATTTTGCGTATAATTAAAAAAAATCGGTCAAGTGCAAGTCGGACTTGCGATAGGTTCAGGAAAGAGCTATTGCAAAAAATTGGTCATCTATCCAATTTATGACACTGAACATTTCAACTGTCTATCACGCTACATACGATACAGCCTCGTGACAGGCGAACGGACAGACAAACAGACCGACAGCAAAATCTAAGTAATAAGATCCCGTTTATTTTGGTCTAACGGAACTCCAAAATTGTTCAAATCTATATGATTTCTTTTTACAATAAACGGTAATGAAAATTAGAAATTACTTATTCTTTTATTATCTCATCTCTTTGGAATTAACGAACTCCGTAGCCGTATTATGAATTTTATTCGCACAACATAAATGAATTCTAAGTAAGCGGAGGGCTCTCCAAAAAAATGTAAACATCGTTATTTAATTAAATGTCCTCTTACTATTTATTAATATCTCCGTTGTATGAAAAACAAAAGGATAATGAGAGGAAAAATTCATTAAACTCCAAGTATTTGCTTAGCATCTCGCAATTACGAAAGAGCCGGTACCTTGGTTTCGTACAACGTCGCTGGGTGGAGCGTTTATCGGGCCACTGTTTTGTAACATAAATTAACCCGGTTTAACTGTGCTTGCCTGATATGAATGTTGTGGTGATGGACCTTTGTAATTTAACTATCACTAAGTGGATTATCAAGGAGTCATTATGTGTACAATTAGGTGGGTATGACATACATAAAATTTTAATCTATGAATATTTTATAAGCTACTATCTCAACCGGCGAACTTCGCAACGCCATAAAATTTTTTTTAGACACATTTTCGGTATCTTTCTTACCTTTTAAACCTTTCATGTGTTATTGTGATTAGATCAAAATAAAAATTATCAAAATCGGCTCCGCCACTTTTGAGTTTTAGCGAGGTAAACGAGCAGTAATTGTATTTTATATATAGGTATAGATGAATGTGAGGAGATGACTTGTATCATCTATTATATAATATTAATACCTATGTTTGATGAGGGTATGTTGCGATTTGTATAATAATTTTATTACTGTGCAACCATATTTTTCATTGCCCGTTTGAAGTGCCTACGTAAAATCCCAATACTTAAAGTTATGGACAATATAGAAACAGTTTCATGGTCTCTATTTGTTTGGTTTATTTTATTTTTGTCACAGAACCTAATAGTTTGGTTACAAATAAATGGCAGAACAAAAATGTAAATAAAAGGTCACAATTAAATGGCAGAACAATCTTGGTTATAGAATTGATTTTATAAGAAATACTAGCTGCGCCCCGCGGTTTCACCCGTGTGTGTTTGTATCTCGTAGGAATAACGGGATAAAAAGTTGCCTGTATAAAAAAATAAAAAATAAAATTTCTTTATTTGTTTCAAAAAGTTTCACATGATATAGATATATATTGCATTGAACCCCACACTAGGATC